>NC_056727.1:518202999-518265499 GCF_019279795.1 Protopterus annectens | reverse complement strand
ACCTTCACAGACATGGGCAATGTGGTCCCTAGAAGGGGTTCAAATGTGACATAACCGTCCATAATGCACACACTTACTGCTGTATATATATATGTATATATATATATATATATATATATATATATATATATATATATATATATATATGTGTGTGTGTGTGTGTGTGTGTGTGTGTATTGATATGTGTGATGTTCCCTCACACACAGCATGCAGCATTAAGATGCAAAACTAGGGGACATGTATTTATATACATGTGTGTGCGTCTGCATATCTGTAGACATACATGTATATATATATATATATATATATATATATATATATATATATATATATATATATATATATACACACACACACACACACACACACACACACATATATATATATATATATATATATATATATATATATATATATATATATATATATATATATATATATATATATATATATATATATATATATATATATATATATATATATATATATACATATATGTATATATATATATATATATATATATATATATATATATATATATATATATATATATATATATATATATATATATATATATATATATATACCTATATATATGGGATGCATTCAGACATCAGGCCCACACTCTCTAACTCTCCTTCCTGCACAAGTGCACTGTTCTTCCTTGCTACAACACAGACAGGTGCCACATGTGGACACAGCCTAACATTAAAGGGTGTATATAGGGACAGATTGCAAGTAAGCATATTACACTGCTATGGCATTTCTGCATGCTACATTACACATTAACTTGGGTGTCCTGCAAGTGGTGAGCTCTGGAACCCATTTGTCCATCATAATGCATTACTTCCACCTCCAGCTATTGCCCACACTAATATACATGTTTTCCATTGCACATAACACACTATGACGGCTTACATCTTGTCAGTCAGTGCTGATTTGCACAGTTGACTGGTATGGTCCACTACCCACAGGGACAGATACTATTGTCCATAGCAGTTGTTCAGCTGGACATCATCACAACAACAACACCTGATGGCGCATATAAATAATTCCACATCATCTATCCCATTATTATGGACCAAGTAATATTCAACTACATGCATATATATCTCACATATCTATTGTGGGAATAATATCTGTTCAGGATAGTTTGCTGGATCATTATTTTTTATTTATTTATTTATTTTTTTTGCTTTGGCTTTGTGCTTGCCTTTGTCTTTCATGCTTTCACTCTCTCTCTCTCTCTATATATATATCTCAGTCTCTCTCAAGTAAATGTATTGAGCTGCTTTGAATAGATTGCAGTATGGATTTTGTAGGTGATGCACATGATCAGGTAATGGCCTCTGCACCAACCAGTGTCCACCACATGCTACCTGCATGCAGCATGCTGTGTAGTACTTCCAGTTACCACTGTCATGGCAACCCAATACTATAAATCCCTACATCATGTGGGCATGGTCCCTTTACCTTTCCTGTATGGTTGACATCCTTCCTGTGTGTGGGCAGCAATGTTACAGACAGCAGGTAGAAATACATCTTACAAGAAGACTTGCAGACTCAGGCCGTCTACATATTTGTATAAGGTTTCAGAACTACAGATAGAGTGTGAGTAGCATTGTTATATGCATTGTATAGCACCAGTGTTACAGGGTCTGTTTGTACGTACTAGTTTAACATGGAATGCAGTCTGTCTGCATAGCTCTCAACTGTAGGCCTATCCACATGATGGCCAGAGGTGTGCCTGTTATGTTTTGTCTGTGCACCACACAGGTCTTCTGTCAGATATATCAATGGCAGTGTGTGTGGTGAGTGCTATCAGTACATGGCTACATCCATTTGTGTTTCTGACTTCATATTCCTGAATAAGGGTATATTGCAGACTATCTTGTAATACCAGCAACTTACTCAGTGTATGACAACACTATTTCACAATTGGTCTATGTTCCAGCCTCTGTCCTCCACCTATATACCAGGCTTGGTCCATATGACATGCAGTAAGGGGTTATTATGAAGTGGCTTGTGATTATGTCGTGCTGCCATTCTTGCCATCATTCCAGTGCTGTTGTGGCCCTCACACATATTGTGGGGTAGGGTCCATATATATGCGGGCTTCAGGTGCACAAAACATGTGTGCCCTTCTGCAGTTCAGAGGTCAGTGAATGTAACAGTGTTACATGCCACTGTATGTCAGTCTATGGAGTGGGGTATGCACCGTAAATAACCTGATACAACATGTGGGGGATATCAGTAGTAGGCCGCCTTAAGTTATATGCTGTACATTACCATACATTTCACCTTCGGAACTTTGCTGGCCTACTGCTTACTGCCATACAGACTGTTCTGTTTGTCAGTGTGATTGCGATGTTTTCAGTTATGCAATGTTATGTAACAGATACATCCCATTGTGTCAACTTAAGTCTTTCCCCCTAGGGATTGAGTACAGAGTGTAGTTAGATGCTGCTGGACTATACATCTGCATTACTTACTGTTGATGGATTGTTATCCTGTGGCCCAGTCTGTCTATACTGTTGTCCTTCTTGAAGGCCTTGGTGTGGACAGTGACATATGTGATGGTTTCGGATTACTGTATAAATGATCTGCTTGAGAGTTTCATTACTCAGTCAGTATGTATTTCAAACTATAAACACCTATATGACATGGCATATACAACTGTAATAGTACACAATAAAACTTTCTTATGTATGCAAACCTGTGTGTGGTGTCATATACTTTGACTTTTCTCTGGGTATATGTTTCAGGCAACAATTGTCTTTTGTATGGGTGACTCATACAATGTCTATTTGATAATGTGGCAACTGTACAAATACTGGCTGTTCAATATGCTGTGCACCCTCTAAATATGTATCTTCCTATACATATCTGTGTGTGTATGTGTAGTTTCATCTGTATCTATCTATCTATATATATATATATATCTATATATATATATATATATATATATATATATATATATATATATATATATATATATATATATATATTATATATGTATATATATCTGCATATACGTGTGTGTATATGTATCTTTGGAATGTTTATTGCTTCCACATTGTACATTCCCTCTGGTAGCCAGACTGTACTGCATGATATGTTATTGATACCATCCAGACATCATACAGGTGGGAAGTATTACTGTTAACGTATTGTGTCCATGTTGTCTAGGGTCCTGGGTATAGGACTTTCAACAGTTGGTATTGTATTGCAGGGCAGATCTGTTTTGCTGTGGTGGAGGGGTGATATCAATACTTACAAGACATATTTAGCATGGGCCCCCTCACCCACATTAATGGTGCCTTTGGTCATATATGTATTTGTTATGTTCTCTTTTATATCTATATATCTCTATATACATATCTGGTTACACACACACACACATATATATATATATATATATATATATATATATATATATATATATATGTGTGTGTGTGTGTGTGTGTGTGTGTGTGTGTAGACATATATATCTACAGATGTTTGTATATACATATATATATATATATATATAAACATTTATATATATATATATATATATATATATGCATATATTTATGTATACATTTATATATATATATATATATATATATATATATATATATATATATATATAGATAGATAGATATGTATATATATATATATATATATATATATATATAGATATAGATATATATACACATATACACACACACATATACATCTACATGTATAAATACATTTCCTATACTGTTGAATAACTGTGCTGGATGATATGTTTGTGAAAACATCAGGGTTATGTATATCTGACATAGCTTAGTGATAAATCACTTTGGCTATGGTGTGCAGGGTCCTGGCTTTGAGACTCACAGACGTTTTTTATTTTGTTGCTGGCAGAACAAAGGTCATTAAATCCAGAGCAATTAAGGCACTTTTAAGCAGTTGTAAGCGGGTTTGCATGGGTTTGTACAGAGGTAAGCACTGCTAACTTTCGGTTACAATTTCTTACACTGATTTAGCTTCTCAATTGCTTAACCTGTGTAGGCATTCCTTACCCCCGCGCAAACAGGCTTAAACCCTCTTACTGCTTCTTAAAAGTACTTACTCCTGCTTACCCCCGTGCTAATTTCTTTAAAATAATTGAAAAATGGTTGATAGGAAAGGGGTGAAAAGGGGCACAAAGAGGGAAACACAGTAGGGAAAATAGCTAGGGTTCTGCAGGATGGGCGTAGGGTAGGTCCATAGCTGCCCATTTCTTCTACAGCAACAGCTGTGCATATACACTCATACCCCTGCGAGAGGGATGAGGCAGCATTAATATGTTGTTAAGCCAATTAGACCAGATTAAGTATGTCGAGTGGACATGTGTAGGAAATGGACAGCTATGTATGGGGCGGGATTTTTTTTGGGGAACAGATTGCCCTGTTTTTTTCAGGTGAGAGTGGGATGTTTGGGAGGGATAGTAGGTATATTTGGGGAGGTAGGTTGGGAAGGATAACAGACATACAGGGGCAGTATATGACACATGTGAGGGGTAAATACCTTGGATGGGGAGGGGTGTTTGGAAGTCAGAAGCCCATGAGTCTTCTTGTCAAAACAGTGGGACTGAGGTCCACACCTATGAGCAGTCACCAGTGCACCTTCACGGCCTGAAGGTGTCTGTGCTGGGGGCTGAGTAGGAGGGCCAGACCGACCCTCTAATTGTGACATGTGGCCCTCAAGCTGGCATAGCAGATCTCCAAACTCCATGCGGAGTTTTCTGCACTCCACATTCCGGACCTGGCGACGGGGTTCATTGTCCTGTCAGCATCCACTCCCGAGGAGGTGCGAGCCCGATCCCCTGAGGTAGCTCCACCCAAAGGTGGTGCAGGACCAGCAGACGAGGAGGTTCCAGGATGTGCCCCAGATGTGCTGGTGCCCGGTGCCATGGCCAGATGAGGTGGGTCCGCTGCGACAGGCCTTCCCAAACATGCTATGGTGTTTCAGTTTTACAACATATGCAGGTTAGTAATAGTCAACACATTCCAGGATTAGGTATAACAGCATACATAGATATTTCCATTAACCCAAAACACCAGATATGGAACAGTTGCATAGCAAACAGAACACATGCATATATGGAACCACAGTGGCCATTACAGCAGCATGCAGGTACATTGATGGCAGCATGCCACCAATGTGGGAGTATTTCAACATGGCACATGCATAGAAACAAATTTAAATATTTATCAAACAACAGGACATATGTCCCAACAGTAGATTTAATGGAGCACATACCGATTTAGGGAGGTATTGTTTGTTGACACTATCAGACTGTTTCTACACATATTCCCAGAATCCAGGTTGATGTTATGCACATCCCTTTCCATCTCTTATTGCACATACTCTGGGCATGTCTTGACCATGTGCAGGTGAAACCGGGACATATTTTGACTATTGCCCTCATAAACCTTTGGTGAGTTGTACAATGACAGGTTTATTTTCATTGACATTTTCCAAATATGTACAGGCCTGACAGTCAGTTATATAACATAAAATGCTGCCTACATGTCACATATTAGCATGCTGATATGCCAGGGGGACAGGGTAACAGCCAGCAGATATGGGCCAATTAATTGGACATTCTGGACAGTTCTCTACACTTGTAGGGTATGATTCTGTTTGCAGCTTACTACCACTCCCAGGATTTGAACCATGGCTGTGTGTGCCAAAAATACAACAGTTCATGTCTCAGTTGAGTGTGCTATTCGGATTATGTTGTCTATCTTTTCACTGTTTTCTGTCTAAGTCTCTCTCAGTTGTACAATATGAACTCTTGTGATTACAAACGTCTTATACAGACATTCCTATACATTTTATTTATGTAGCACAGCGTGGGTAACAGTGCTTAATGCAACAGTACTATTAAGAGATTGCAACTCTACATTACCATAGGATACCAGAGTAAACACATGCAGTCCAGCAGTTAGACCATTATTATCAGGCTGTTAAACTTTTATTTACACACAACCTATATGAGACTCTTCCTGCCATATTCTCAGGTGTATTCAGTACATGCCTTAAACAATACAGGTTTTATACTGGCAATTAATTTACTACTACTTTTAGATTTATTTCTTATGACAGTAAATGCAAGAGTATTACTAACCTATTTCGCGACGCAACCTCTGCAATCTACAGGCATGGACTTCCTGGTTTGCAGCCCACTCATCTGCCACTGCCAAAGACATAAGAGGAATGTTTAGCCATACCTATCCATAATATACATGAGCTGGCAATTATTAAACTGGTAGTGGACTGATACACATAGCTGGGACATCCTCTGTCCACCTAGCCTCTTGGATCCACTGATCCAAGAGATCCCTCTTTCTCCGCTTCAGGTCAGCATAGTGATGCCTGACCTGCTCACCAGTTCGAGGTATGCCAGTGGCGCTGCTGAGGTCACAGGCGAGATGGTTCCAGGCTTCTGCTTTATATTGGGAACCCTGGTACTATCCCTGCAGCAGTCTCTGGTAATGGTCTTTAACATGGAGTCCTGTCATGACTTTGGACTCCTGGATGCCCCAGTGCTGCACCCAAAAGTGTACTCCCTCTCCTATACCAGTCATAGTGTCTACAGGAGGAAGCTGCAACAAGTTATGAGATGTATTCCTACCTGTTGGGTTTAAATATGGACAATTTCCCGCAGTTTTCCGTGACTGGACGGTTTTGAAAATGCTAAGCTATGGGCAAACCTGCTTAACTAAGGTTGGCATTGCTTAAATGGGTATACCAATGGGCAAACTGATTTTGCTGGCCTACACATTGCTTACACTTAGTAAGCAGGGCTGTGCAAAGCTTAGCATTGCTTACATTTTAATTTGCATACTATTTGCTGTTTGGCATTGATTTATTATTCATTACATGTTTTGTATGTGTTTGATATCCATGATTCATGTGTACGTACACTGTATGGGGTCCTTGTGTTTATTAGTAGACTTCAACACTTTATCACAATGACATCTCACATCTGGACTTAATAGACTACTCCAGTTCACATATTTATGTTATGTAGTAGGTTATTCAGCATAAAACTGTATATACATTCCTTTCACATGTTAAGTTTAATATTCCTATAGTGAGGATCTGTTTGGTGATACCTCAATCTTATGTACTGCTGTGATTGCTTAGTGGTTAACTATGGTGACTGTAGTGTACAGGGTCCTGGGTTCAAGACCTGCAAGAGCTGTTTATTTTGTTTCTGGTCAGAACAGCGTCTGTTGCATACAGAGTGATTAAGGCACTTTTAAGCAATTATAAGTGGGTTTGCGCGATGCTAATTTCCAGTTAAATATGCTTACAAAGAGTTAGCTTCAATATTGCTTAACCTGTGTGCGTATTGCTATTGCTTACCCCTGTGCAAATGGGCTTAAACCTGCTTACTACTGTTTAAATATGCTTACTCCCACTTACTACTGCTTAATAGTGCTTATTCCCACTTACGCCCGCACTAATTTAGACAGAAATGTAAAATGGTTCTTGGGAATGTGGTGGATGTGGACACTCTATGGATTTATTATTCATTACACATTATACCTTCGATTTGTATCCCTGAGTCATGTGTACATATACTGCATGGGGGCACTTGTGTTTATCTGTGGATTTTACAACATTATTACAATGGCACCTCACATCTGCATTTAATGCAGTACTCCAGTTCACAAATATATGTTATTTAGTAGGTTATGCAATAAAAAATATTGTTCATAAAGTGATTTGACATGGAAAATGGAATGTACTGGAGTGAGATTTGAACCGGGAATGACTGCTCATAAGGCAAATGCTCTTCCCACTACACTATTGCAGTACTGCTTCGTTTACATATATCTTGATATTTATCCTTTTGTGCTATTTAAGCTGCAGTATACATAGCTTAGCAATGGGCAAACCCCCACACCTATGGTTAAATTTTATCTGTTTGATAAAAAAAAAATGAACTTGTTTATATTATTATATTTTAACTATTGCTCTCATACACTTGGGGGGATGTTGCTGGGGGTATGCAACCACCTATGAATGGTTCCACTCATTTTTTTTGCTAAACTGCTGTTCTTGATTGCAGGGGCATGTATATTCTGAGAACTCTGCTCTCAGATATGCCCCCTGCATCGTACATGCTCCATGTCTATTTAGGAGCTTGGGCAGCATGCCTTCATTAATATGCATGGCACTCTGCCATGCTGCTCCTAAACAGTCGCTTCCATGCAGGACTAAGCTAGTCCTGCATGGAAGTTTAGTGAATCTGGGGTTGTTCTCTACAGAGTTTGCTATTTGAATAATATCACACATATCTGATTGGTTCACAGACACGGCTCTCAATTTTCTCTTATTTTGAAGGCAATGGCCCTGATTTTGCATCATATTTTTGTTTGTTCCTCAGTTTGTTGTTTTATGGAAGATCCTTGAGGGTTGCAGTCACTAGTAATGACAAACATTTATGTTTCAAAATCTATACTCTTCTGAAAATGCAGATTAATGAAAACAAAAGCTATTACTGTTTCAATTTTTCAAATATATAAGAACAAAATCTGTCCCTAATTTTGGGCATGTATTCCCATTACATTAGACTTTGTCCCTGAATCTTTAATTAAGGGGTTGTGAGCAATGCTTACAAAAATCAAATATCACCTGAAGACTGACATTGCCTTTTATCAGGCACTTCACTAGCATTTTATACTAAGGTGTTGACTAACTTATGACGAAGAGGACGCTGATGACCAATTAGCTATGTCTTGTATTGTTGTGAACAGGAACTTAAAGTGGCTATGAACACAAGCTTTGGTATGCAACTTCAGAGGTCCATCAGCTGAAAGGCAGAACAAAAGTAGAGCTTTATTTGCTTACTATTCTAGCATGCTAAGGTTCGTAGGAACATGTATCAAAAGAGACAGACTAGTAGACAAATAAATACTAATGCTGATGATTGTTCTGTGCAAGGAGCGATTAAAGAAACCCAGCTCAAGGACAGAGCAATCACATGAATGTTATCTATGAGTAAAATATGAACAGCTAGATTTTTTTTAATGTTGATGGTGAAATTGCCTATGTCTAAGTCAAGTTGCAGTCATTTCCAGTTCCTCACCTGCAATTATTACTTCCTGTAAGAAGATTACATGTCTTGCAATGTGCCATTAGTTGAAAGCTAATTTTCCTTGCCTTATAATTAGATGAATCTTATGACAATGAGTGCAAGTTAAATGAGGCATCCATTTCAGACACCTCCTGTTGTAGGCAAGGGCATAAAATTCAATTGAAATCTGCAACCTACGAAATACAGCAAAATCAATATGAATTTATAAGCAACATAAATTATTTCAGCTTTCTCTAATACTGTTAGCAGAATAAACTTTGAGTGTTCAGGTAATAAGCACAGATGAGAAGTACTGCAGACAAAACTTTCTTACCATGGTCATTTTGATATAATTCATCACTATGTGTCAGAACAAGGCAGTTTCAATCAGACAATAGCTAGTGACTACGTATCAATGAAGCTGGGTTTCACTCGCATTTATGCAAGGACAATTGCATGAACATGTTTTATGTCTATCATATATATGTGCACATACAACGCATAAAAAAAGTCATATTTCAGTAAGAAATTCAGCCTACTCTGCAGTGTCTAAACAAGGAGAATACGAATTTGCTAGATGAAGCAAATGAAATCTAGGATAAGGAAGGACAAAGAAAAATAAAAGAGGTTACTGAAAAGAAGACCAAAGGAGATTAGCCGAAACAAATTGCCACTAGGAATGTATGAAAGAGTGAATTAGAACAACTTTGATGCAGCGTGTTTCAAATATGCAATACACAATTCAGAAAGCTGTGTTATGGACAGAGCACTTTAATTTAAATGTCAGTTTTGCACATAAGCTGCTAATAAGGTCATCTTTTGTTCATCTTACAGTCCAGGGTTTTATTCTCTCAATCTGTATTTGCATGTTGTGTGACACTGAGCAAGTCACTTTGCCTGCATTGAGAGTAGGTGTCAACCCATCTGGAATAATTTACCCTTCCTGGACTTTCAATGGAAAATGTAAATGACAAACCCTTAGAGATGGATATTAACCCCCTTACTGTATATAATGCAACATTCTACAAACTTTGAAGTGCAATGTGTGCTGTTTTTGCATTTGAGGTTTATTTTTGCACATTCTATTCAAATATAAGTAACAAACCCTTAAAAATGTGTGTAATATTCTTCCCATGCACAATACCAAATTATATAGTTTTTGATGCAAAAGGTATATATATTTTTTTATTGTTTAGGCACACACACACACACACACACACACACACCCACATATATATATATATATATATATTTATATATATATATATACACACACACACACACACACACACACACACACATACACACACACACACACACACACACACACACACACACACACACACACATATATATATATATATATATACACACACACACACACACACACACACACACACACACACACACACACACACACACACACACACACACACACCACATACAAATTTATTATATTAGGCCAATAAACAAATTATGACAATATATAAACATCAAAATGCATGAAAGAACCATCTGAACAGATCCTAAATGAAGACTGTTGCAGAATAAAATATCATACAGTCATAATCATTTGTCAAACATGAAACAGAAGTGACAGAGGAACTAAATATTCATTCTCTAGAATATCTGTAAGTCAAACAATTGATTTGTGATGTTGCTGATCCTCTAGGAACAACAGCAATGACCAAGAGTTGTTCCACCAAGACATTCTAGCTGAGCATGTGACCATTTTTTTTTTTTAGTTTATTGCTTAAAATATGAAAGGTAGTATTCCATTCACTAGGGATGGATTTCCAATGCTAAAAAATTAAGGCCATCAACAAAAAAAAAAAAAAAAAAAAAACTACTTGTCTGACCCAAGTTTGCATATTGTTGTTAAGCTACAGAATAACATCCACAGCTCCAGCAGCCATAATGTTATGTCCACCATATGCACAAGAGAAACATGCAGAACTGATGTAATACAGGTTATCAGAGCTTTCCATATGTGTTGTACTTTGTTACATCTCCAAAGCACATGAAATAGTCTGCCCGGGCTGTGGAACATCTCCAACATAACATGCTGTTTGGTTGAATATCCTTCAGAAACTTCATAGGATAGAGTATTGCCAGCACCTGATTAGCCTTAAAAGGGTAACTCAAGAATGAGCTGGTAGTTTGGATTCATTAGTTTGCTGTAGGTGTTTTACCCACTGCTCATGACATATTCCCTTTCTGCATAAAGCCACCCACTTCAACCTGAGATCATCAAATACTGACTTGGGTGGGGGTCCAATCTAATCATACTACTACAAATTTTCTCTTGTGGAGGATCCCCATCAACCTTAACATGATTGCCAGGAAATAAAATGCTATTGCACCAGGTCATAGAAGAGGGATTCTCAGCTCATGACCCAATGGCTGCAGTTACTTAGAAAACATGTCATTACCTTACTTTCACTGCAGGGGAACAGGCTCAGAATTCATTAAACCAAAAATATTGAGCAGCTGAGAAGTTGCATATATCTGTGACATAAAATATACCACTCCTAATTCATTCAACCCACCAAATCCTGCAATCAGTGTTAATCAGGTCATGATTCCATAATGGCTAAAGCATGGACAACCTTCTCTGTGTATGGGGTTTCCCACCTATGGGCCTCCACCCATCTTTCAAGACCACCAGAGTCCTGGACCTTGTGTGAGGGAAAGGATGGAGTACCAGAGACATGTACACTATTTAAAAACAGCTCTACTTTCAACAGATAGGAGTAGCTCTATTATAATACCAACTCACTGCTGTCCTACCATACCTAGCAAAGTCCAGGAGCCTGAAACGCCTTTGCCTCTAGGCAGCATCAATTATTTTCAGTTCATATGAGGTGGCTTATTCTGCCACAGGAACTGGCCTACCAGTTTCTGGCTGTGCTGTAAAAACTGGAAAACATAGCAGAGGCAAATGCCTAAGAATAAATAGAACCTATGGCAGAATAATTATTTTAATTACCTGAATCCTGTTAAGAAGGAACATCCTGAGTTTCAACATGTGGGCCAGCATTTCCCTGATTTCCTGGTGCACTATACAGTATTACAGTGATCGATGCAGAACAGGTATGGATGGGGGAGCTATTGACAGCTGAACATCAGCTGTACTTGTTACTCAGTTCTGCACATTCTAGGTTAAAGGAAAATGCAGCACTCCTTTTCTCTTGATGCTGATAGGAGCAGAAATATTAAGTTGCTCACTGATTGCCACAGAAACAGTACACATATTCCACAAATTCAGCTATGAACAAAAAAAAAATTGAATTAAGAACTTAAAATCTAGCCCAAAAAGGAGGAAAAGAAAGGCTTCTGAATTCCCATCACTTTTTGCTTTTTAATTCTTTATGGATACATTTGGGCCAATAAAGCCAAACCCCACTAGCTGTGGTCATGCATGTTTCAGCCACCTTATTGACCTCAGCAGACACCCATAGCTCCTTATGGCATCGAGACCTTTTTGGGTATGGCTTTTTTAAACATTACCATGTAATAATAGTCAGTATTAAAAAGTGCAAGGAATTATTTACAAAATGATATTAAGCATGCTAATCTAGGATGTGCTGCAGTAGAGAAACAAATCCCTATTGTCATGTATTATTTATATTTTCATATTTCTATTCATATTTTTGTAGCTGAGATTTCTACAAGTTATTGAGAAGTATGGTGTAATATGCCATGATGGGAGACAGGAAAATTCATTGTCAGTGTCCATTTACATCACATTATACCGCATATATCAGGTGCTGTCATCTCTTACACTTAGTCACAATCTTCCTTCATAGAACAGTTCCTGCAGTCACTACATCTGACCTCCATATTGCAGGAGCTCTACCACAAGGCCCCATACCTACACATTTACTGAAAATGTTATCATTGTTTAATGTAAGCATATTTATCAGGAACAACCTTGCTGCATATTAACTTGTCAGTTATATATGTGCCTGCTCTGTAAATAGTCTGTGTACTCTGAGGACCTCTTACTGAGTTGGTCACTGTCCTCTTTTGCTTGACCAGTAGACTATATTGCATTTGCCAGATATTTAGTCTGAGGAAATGACAG
The DNA here is from genome assembly GCF_019279795.1 of Protopterus annectens. Classification (NCBI taxonomy): domain Eukaryota; kingdom Metazoa; phylum Chordata; order Ceratodontiformes; family Protopteridae; genus Protopterus; species Protopterus annectens. The sequence goes on along the minus strand of NC_056727.1, from coordinate 518,252,306 downwards.
ACAACCTGTTTTACTTGCATCTTTTTGTTAATTGCTTTGTTCTGGGTGTAAATTAATTGCTCTGGGTGTAAACTGTTTGCTATGGGTTATAAATTGACCTGACTAATGGCAAACTAATATTTTCCTTATTTCTAGACTTGTCTAAAACCTTCGACAGCTTGTCACAGCAAATTTCTACTTCTACTTCAAATCTCCTCACTAAGTTTCTCTTAGACCACCCTTCTGTGGTTTCAAAAGCTACATGTCCAATAGGTATCAGTCAGTAAAATGGCATTCCACACTCTCTCCTTACCCCCCAGTCACCAGCGGCATACTACAAGGCTCTATACTTGGTCCCCCTTCCTTAACATTTTCACCAACAGCCTCTATACTTTCATACAACAGGCTGCCCAAATACAAAACACCGATGATTCCATTATTATTTGCACATCTGACAACATGGCATACCTCCAAAAAATTAGGAAGCTTTAACAGACACTGAAATGTGGCTTCATAACTCATAACTCATGCTCAACCCAAAAAAGACCAAGCTATTAATTTTTTTTCCCCAAATTCCTCTCTCGTGAAAAAACTAAATTTAAAGTGCTCTCTCTTTATAATACAACCATTGAAGTTATTTGTTACTGCAAACTATTAGGGGTGATAGTGGATGATAATCTTACATTCGAACTGCATATACAAAACTGTATAAGGAAAACTCATCAAAAACTAGGGATGCATTACAGAGCCAAACACTTTCTCACCAACGCAACTAAAACTACACTTGCCACTACTTATCTCCTCCCAACTTTTCTTTATGGCGCTCCCATCCTTACTAACCTCCAGGCTTCATAAAAATTAAAACTTGAACAATACTATAACAAAGTTGATAAATTTGCAGCACATACCCCTTTCAGAACTCACCACTATATAGCACTGAAAAGTCTAAACTGGTTAGAACTGCCACATCAACACAGCTTCTTACCACCTAGAAAATTATCCAGCATCCATCTGCCTGTCCAGTACTAAAAAACATTCAACACAACCATGTTCTCAGTTGGTCACTGATATAGTGACAAAAAACTCCTGTCTGATGTAGAGCGGTGAGCAACATGGATTTTTTAAGACTTCAAAATGAACATCCCTCATGAGTGAGTTGCATTTGAGCAGTATGAATCAGGGGCTATAGTTGCACTCTGGAAGGTATATTGGCAAATAAAGTTAAAAACTGATGTTTTACCTGGTTTGAACAAACACATTAACACTAAATGTTTTTTGAAAGATAGGAAGTTAAAGGGTTACACAGCTGCTAATCAATTAAGTGAAATATAGCTGTTTTAACTGATTTTTAATTTGATTAATTACTTATTAAGAACTGGGGATTTTTTTAGTTGTGGGATGGGTTTTTGACCTATAAAAATGTCATGTTTTATTTATTTTTGTATGTATTCTGAAGAAGTTTTACAAAAGTGGCTATTAAAAGAAACTACACAAACCATCATTTTCTCCTAGCTCCTTGCGCCTTTGAGTGTTGTTAAATTATTGTTTGGAGTATACACTTTGGCCACAGTTTGGGTTGGTTTAGTTATTTTTAAAGAAAATAAAAATACAGCAGCAAATGTTCTACTGCCAAAAGCTGTAATGCCTATGGCGGTAGAATCTTTGCTGCTGTTTTTCTTCTTCTCCTATCTACTGTGAAGTGCAAATCAGAGAAGGTTTTCCACCCCACCACCGGAAACAAAATGTTTGATTTTAATGTAGAAACATACTTGATGGTGAACTATACACCATCTACACCATCACCCTACAAGATATCCCTGTACTATTAATTTAAGAGATTAGGGTGTCTATCATTGTTAGGGTATTTTTTACAGCCTTTGTTAAGTTGAAGTTTAAAGTACCTGCACCACCCCTGACTCCCAGTCATGTGATGTGTCCGTTCTGATTAGCTGGTGGCTAGGGAATTATCCCCCTGCACCACAGAGCCAGTGATAATGCTAAGAACTAAAGGTTGCAATCTGCAGCATTCAAATGACAGGAAACGTGCTAGAAGTCTTTGGGAAATTCTTTCTCCCCCTTTGAGATTGAAGGAACAAACTTCTATATTGGTGAATTCTTTTATTTTTTATTTTCTTTTTTTTTTTACCTTTTTTACTTATGTTACTGCTCTCCACTCTACCTGCTACTTTCCACTAGCACTGCTCTCAGCTACCACTTCACGACCACTGTTTCCTACCCCCCTATACCTATTCCTTCCCAACTAAGATACCCAGTAGTTATCTGCTTGCTGATAGGTTTTTGCTGACTTACTCGGTTACCTGTCTGAACCCACTCCGTTCGCCCTGCGGGCTCACTCCAGTCCCCTATCCCCAATTCCCACCCACCCCCAGGGGTCCTAACCATAAACCTGCAGTGGCCACACCCCCATTCCTATACAACCAATCCCATCCTCCTACTCATTAAATGCTAACTACCCAAGCTCACCACTTATAGATACTCATTACTTCAATAAGTACTTAATCAATTTACAAACTCAATATCCCAACTTACTTCAAAACATTGTAGAACCTCCCCACTATCATCCTCTTTAAGATACTTTACCCCAATTACTTATCTACCTAATCATTCACTATGATCATTACACCCAGATCCAAATACCCAATACTATTCCTCTTAATTGCCATCCTACCTTTACTATCTATAATTTATGTCCTAACTAAATATGAACATCTTACCTTGACTAACTTCAACCAGTGCCTTAAACAATCAACCCTGACAGACCTACCACCTTACCTAAACTATATTAATATCATCTCTACACCCTCCTATTTAGTGCCAAAGTTTAATTGTTTTGTCCACATTAACTATAACCACCCCCAAGAAAACAAAATACACACCCTGTAAATTTCTAAATATCATACACAGGATTAAAAATGCTAAACTTTTAGATGGCGACATCCATCCAAACCCTGGCCCCAACACCACAACTACCAATAATCCTCCTAAACCAAATCCCTCTACTTCTCAAACCATCACTAAAGCATCAAACACTCTCCGTATAGGTCACCTCAATATACAGAGCCTAAACAATAAAGTTGCTCACCTCCATGCCCTCTTAGATGTCCACTGCTTTGACATACTTTGCCTAACAGAAACCTGGCTAAAACCTGCAACACAGGACAATGAAATCACCACACCAGGATACAATAACCTGAGATTAGATCAAATAACCAAAAAGTGCGGGGGTGTAGCAATATTATATAAAGCAGTGTTGCAATTAACACCAATAAATGTGCAACCACCTTCTATTAGCAGCACTGAAATCCTTATTTATAAACTCCAAATCAACACATATAAATCCATCTGTATAATATGCGCCTACCTCCCTCCTGGTAACAATATAAATACCCTTGAAAATATTCTTTCCTGGCTGTCAACTAACTACCCACAAGAAACCATTATCCTGGGTGACTTTAATATTGACTGGAATACCTGCATCTCAGCCAACCAGACTACCCACATAAACCTTTATGTTTTTTCCCAAACTATAACCTCCCCCACCAGGATCCATAAACCTAACAACAAAGAAACTACTCTAGACTGGAGACTGATAAATAGTCACCCCGTCACCCCCTCTCTTATGAAGCAGGAATCCTTCCTGATGATGTCAGTGACCACTCACTGACTTACAAAATCAGGTAAAAGATCAATGCTCATAAACCAACCTTATATAAAACCATTCGATCCAACAAAATCTTTAACCCTATAAAGTTCCAAACTGAACCGAAAGCATGTGACTGGTCACCCCTAAGATACCTCCAATTAGACAAAGCAGTATCCTACTTTAATGCCAAATTCTTAGAAATCCTGGACTATCATGCCCCATCCTGCTCAATGAGAAATAGGACTAAAATTGCTCCATGGCTAACAAAAGAGACAAGGCACAAAATTATACTAAGAAATAAAATCTGGACCAAATGGTGAGCAACTAAAAACCCAGCTGATCATCTAACATTTAGATAGCTGAGAAATGCTATCAAAAAAATCTATACTTCTAGATAAAAGACACTTCTACCACAACAACCAGCAAACCCACCAATAAAAACCTCAAAAGGTCTGGGCAGGCATAAACAGACTCCTCCACCCAGGTCAGTCCAAAACTCCCACCCCAACAGGATTCACCTATGAAACTCCTAAGCATATCGCTAATGCCTTTAATACCTTCTTTACTGATGCAGTCCAAACTCTCGCCAATTCACTACCTCCTGTTAGTACAAGTTTGTCATCCTCCTTGATGACTTTAACCCCCTCATTTAATTTACAATCAGTCCCATCATCCCTCATCTGCACTCTTCTTCATAAACTAAAACCTTGCACCCCCTCAGCTGACCTTCTACTAGCAGAATATCTACAGATAGTTGCATCAGTAATAGCCTTTCCTATTTCCATCCTTATAAATAGAAACATTACTGAAGAAACAATCCCATCTATCTGGAAAGTCTCCCACATTATCCCACTGCACAAAAGGAGCAACTCAACTGAACTCTCAAACTACCGCCCAACAGCTCTACTTTCTCCTTTAGCTAAAATTATGGAAAAATGTATCCGTCACCAACTATTAGACCACCTACTGCAAAATAACTTACTAGCTAACTGTCAGCATGGCTATAGGCCTCACCATAGTACCACCACAGCCCTCTTATCCTTTTCTGACTGTATTAACAATAACCGAAACAACAATATTTTGACCTCAGCACTCTTTATTGACCTATCAAAAGCCTTTGATATGGTCAACCATCAACTTCTTTTGAATATACTTAAGTCTCTCTCACTAAATACACAGGCTTTACAATGGTTTAAATCCTACCTTGAGAATAGGCAACATGCTGTGCTTTGGGAAAATAATCTATCCTCTCACCTTCCTATTACCCTAGGAGTCCCTCAAGGTTCTATCTTGGGCCGTCTCCTTTTCTCAATTTTCATCAATGATCTTAATCTAATCATTCCTCCAGCTACATGTATCCAATATGCTGATGACTCCACACTAATATGCTTGGCTACCTCTGCACCTCAACTCCAGGCCATTACCCAAACAGTAGTTAACACAGTAGAAAGCAGGTTCTTACAGCATAGCCTCCTCCTGAATCCTAAAAAGACAAAACTACTACTCTTCACTCCCACGCAAAGGTCCCCCCCAATTGACTTCACAGTTATATCCAATGATGGCATCGCTATATCTCCTGAACCAACTACCAAGTTCTTAGGGGTAATAATAGACCATAAATCTCGCTTTGACACACATATTAACACAACAATAAAAACAGTAAACAGAAAATTAGGCTCCCTCTATAGGATTAAACCCTTCCTTACTCCAACAGCTAAAACAACTATTGCCCACACCCATCTAATTTCCACCCTCCTCTGCGCCTCTCCCATCTATACCAACCTATCAAAAAACAACCTTAACAAACTAGCTACCTCATACAACAATATTGCCAGATTTGCTACTGGTTCCTCATTTAGAACTCACCACTGTCAAAACTTAAAACAACTAGGATGGCTAGAACTTCCTAATCAACTTCAGATTCAACAACTTATTATTGCCCATAAGATCCTCTATCTTCCTAAAAATACTCCTATACTTACTAGCCTTCTTACCCCCTACAGTAATTCGACAACCCTTCGCTCAGCCAATAAAGTACTAGTATCTACTGTCAAATCCAAAAATAAGGCCTGTGATTCTCTGTTTGCCAACAGTGTTGGCAAATCCTGGAACCTGCTTCCCAAGGAACTCTCATCTCTTTCCTCAGTGAAACTGTTCAAAAACAACTCAGAGAATACCTTAGTAACCGCTGGTTATGCCCATGTAGTAACCCAGACTAATCTTACCACCACTTTCTCTGAACCCTACCTACATATCCATTTGCAATTTAATTCCAACTCTCTCTCTATGCCTCAGAGTGTAGACACCTATACTAATTTAGTATTTATAATATTTTCATATATATGATCTTCTTCAAATTATGTACTTGCATAGTTTGCAGCATGCAGCAGTAACTTGTTATCACATATAAATATCTATATAGACATTCTTTATATTTCTTATTACATGCTACCCTAAAGTTGCTATGCTACTATAGGATAAATGGGATGACTCACTGCTAAATACTGCTCCTGAAGCTGCTATGTCTGTTTGTATATTTTTTCACCTCTCTTTCTTAGTATGTGCCACTTTAAAATTGTTTGTTGTTCTATATGTTTCTTATCTTCTGCTACTTTAATAGTAATATTTGTCTATATAACATTTGTATTCTTCACCTTAAAATTGTACTGTACCTTAATTTTTTACAGTTTTACATATATGTACCTGAAGTTGCTGATATTTGCTTATGTGGAGCTTTTCTCCTCGGGTCTCTACTGAAAATGGACATATATCCAGTTAGACTAGCCTGGTCAACAAATGTAAAATAAAATAAATAAATAAAATAAGTATCCAATGCAGTGCTAAAATCCCCCCATTATGATAGCCACTCCCCCAGAGGTTTTAGCCCTTCAACTGCTTTTGTCAGTCAGAAATGTCACTAGTCATTGTCAGGCCCCAGTGGCCTCATGGACTAGGCATTGGCCTCCTAAGCCAGGGATTGTGGGTCAGAGCCCTGTCAGTGGTGACATATTCTTGATACAAGTAGAGCTTTAAAATGATTGGGAGTTGGTATAATGGTTAAGGTGTTTGACTCACAGATCCAAGGTACTGCATTTGATTCTCACCTTTGCCAGATTGTGATGTTGTCATAATGGTTAAGGTGCTTACCTTAAAGATACAATGTGCAGGGTTTGATTCTCATGTTGGGTAATTGGCTAGGCTTAAAATAGCCCACAAAGCCTCTTACTAATCTATGAACTGAAGTATTTGGCCCATAAGAATTCAATAGTAGTACTGAGCCTGTTGTAAAGAATCTATAAGACCATTCACCCCTCCTTAGTGTCTACAGTGTCCTTGACAACTTGACACTCTGAATGGTTCTTAAACAGAATCACTTCACCCCATCTGGCAGCATTAGTACATGAGGCAAACCACAGATTCGCACATTTAACAATTGTTGTTTCAGCCGCTGCACATTTGACCTTAGCTTCATGGAGCAAAATAAGGTCATACTTAATGTTGAAAAGTGGCTGTAGTTTACCATGGTGTTGACATGCCCTTAATATTCCAGCAGACCCCCTTCAATGGAGGACCCAACTTCCCTCCCTGCCAGCTACTGGCTGGGCTACAACATGATGATGAGCTACTGTCTTGTAAGTATGTACTTAAGCAATGCAAACATTAAAATCCAAACTAGGTATTTCAAACCTGTTTATAGACCAAAATAACTAGTTAACAAAATGGTGAGGTACAGATGGATACAACAACTATTAAAAGATAAATTCTGATCATAATATGAGTTGAAGGACTGTGGAAAACAAGAGAGTCTTTATCATAGTTGTGTAAAAATGCAGAAAAAAAATACAACCTGTGTTTTGTTCAATTTGCTATTCAGGGAAAAAGAAAAACATTGCGCACGCACATGCACACACATAAATTACCTTTAAACAACAACATGCATAAGACATCCATCCTTGATAACTGCCTCATGAACATTTGCAGCATGACTGTCCAAAATGTGTCTGCCATGTCTATAAATCCCTTTACTATGGAAATTGGGGAAACACAATCATAGTGACCATGGAGCATCATCCTATATATAGTGGTTAAGTGCTATGCACAGTAGAATCTTCTGGACTCAAGTTGATGTGAGACCTTTGCTAGTGATATTGCCCCAAACCCCCTCAATCATATCTGTCTGCTCCAATTGTATTTCTGGATGCGAGAATGACAGCTCTTCTGTGAATTTGTAAGTGGATATTTCCATATCTGCTGTTAACAGGGTATATATGTTAAATATGGGGACTGAGTCATGGAAGAGGACTAATTTTACCCCACATCTGCATTGCCCTTGTAATGTTTTCTCTTCATCCTTACCCTTTGTCTGCATAGATGATTTGGTATGGGGTCTGCTGGGGTATGATCCCTCTTCTTTGGCTGGGAATATGATGCAAAGGCCTACCCGACTGCGACAGCATAAGTATGACCAGAACTCAACTGCAGTTTAGAAAGGAATTGGTCCATTTCCTTAGGATCCTGAAAGGTAATTTACATGTTCACCTTATTAACGATCAGTGTGCTAAGTACTTTGACTGGCACCTATGATTCTAATGCAAACAGATTAATGGTTCATTTCCCAGGCCCATGCTTACACTTATCAAGGGTATAGAACTTGTCAGAGATTTGGGATGCATGGCTGGGCTTAAAAGGCCCTTGTGGTCATTAGCCAAGTAAACACCTATGAACCTATGGTAACCCAGCTCTCTCCCATGACACAAGTAAGGTGCAAGACCTTTACTTTTCAGGTACAATGAGGTGCTGTATTCAGGTGCTGCACAGACTGGATGAGCCACTATTTTTAAATTATTCCCTAACTCCTTGGCTCATGGAGGATGGACTGTCTGTCAGAATAGTCCAAACATTTTATTATGAAGTGGTTGGGGATATTGTCCCCTTTGAATCTAAACAGAATCGTATGGGCCTGTTCAATAACAGGGGGAGAATAAATGTTCAACAAAATGGCAAGTTGTTTCTTAATAAATTGTATTGGATCCTGTTCCTCAACATTTTCAAGCAAAGTAATAAACCACACGTTATTCTGATGGGCTTAGTGTTCAAGATCCCCCACTTTAGACTCCATGAATAGTGTCAGTAAGTGCATGTCCTATATGTCCTGGGACTGCCTGGATTTCACCAACTGCTGCTCAGATATTTCCTCTCTTTGCTGTCACAATGTCTTCAGACTGCGGTGGTGGTGCGGTAGCATTGTCACCTCATAGCAAGATGTTGTCCTGTTCGATTCTCAACTAGAGCGTCTTCTGTGTGGAGGCATACGTGAATGGGGCATGCCTTCGTTGAAGGTTGTGCATCAGGGCTGGTAACCCGGCACGTAAAAATCCACTACCAATCATTAACAGACTGGAGTTCAGCTCTGGCGACCCCTAACCAGGAAAAGCCAAAAGACACAAACAAGCTGTCACAATGTCTTCTGAATAGCAGAATGTTGTGCCTGAATAGCAGAATGTTGTGCCTTATGATTCAATGTGACAGTTTTTATTTGTTGGATGTCAGCAACAGCCACATGTATCCTTTTAGATATTTCCTATGTTGAGCCCCTCAGGACCACCCTTCAAATCATTAGTCAATTGGGCTGCAATGCTCCTGGGAAAACACCTCCTGTTGACTAACTGCTAATACCGGGGAGTAATAGGGAGCTTACAGGGCCTGCATAAGGATGGAAGTCAACACAAAGCAAACACTAATGGTGATGGGCTGGGCGATGCAGTTTAGAATATGATTAGTCGCCAAGTAATCCCCACTGTGTGAGCTGAAGTCAGTCATGCTTCCACCTACATGCTCATAGCCAGCAGCAAAAAGTATATTTTTGCAATTAATTTGATTGATAAGGATGGCCCCTTGAAAATGTTCTTGAATGCGAAACTCCTGCCATGGCATCATGAAAGACTAAACCCCCAGTGCCTCACTAACTGAATGAGTGCCTAAGCTGGTATATTTCAATGTTACGTACAGCATCAGGATAGTCTTATGTGCTAGTTAGAAACGTTGTCAGATATATCTCACAAGAGCATCCTACATCAAAATTACAAACATATGCCTTTATCAGTGTAAGCATAATGTATGCAAGCAACTGCTGTTCTGGAATTATTTCTTTTGTTACCCAGAAGGCTCTGCTGGTGTATATAAATCATTGGCAATACTTGCTGGTATGACTCTGTGAGCATGGTCATCAAGAAAAATGGAGGTGATAGTGAAACTTAAGTATAAAAATGATGTGCTAATCTTCATTTTATTTTCAAAGTATTTTCAGTTTAAAGTTAGGAGTATATCCAGAAGTAAGCTCAGCTGCAAAATATAGATGCATGATGACAAGTGTAAGAATAAAAGAATCACCACTCTTTAGAAATGTTCTTGAAGATGAGCACTGCTCGCAAGAAATCAAGAATAGCACTCCCACAATGTCTTACTTCCTGTGTTAGTGCATATGCAAGGATATTTCCATGCTAAGTACAGTAACAAGAGAGTCATTTGGAACATCATACATTAAAAACAAACACATATTTATTAATCAAACAATAATGTAACAAAGTAGCTGCTCTTTTAAAGTAGTATTGTTTGAATACACATAATGCTCTGACAGTATATGCAAATGAACTGCAATATCTGCAGTGATATCATTTTGCGGGTGCAGTAATTTAAAAAAAACTTAGGACGCAGTGCTACTAAAACAAAAAACATGATGTCTTCTTTATTTTTTAAACCAATTACAGTAGAACCAGAAATTGTGTGCAACAAAGATTTATGAGAAATGCAGAAATACATTTTACCAAAATAACTAAACTATCAAAAAGGTGTTATCCATTTATTGCTAGGTTGTTAAGGTTTTCGTAAGATCCTTTCTTCAGCTGCCTATAAGCTTAGCCTTTGCCACAACAGCAGATGTTTATAAAAGAGAAAATGGTTGCAGTTAGCTAAGATCAAGAGCTCTGCTTTTGTAATTCAGTAAAAGCTCACTGCTTTCATTTTAGACTTCATTTCATTATTCTTTGTGTCTTCCTCCCATTATAGTCTTCTTCTGTTCCTTAATAAATAGACATTTTATACATCTCAATAAAAAAGAAAAAAAATATATATAAACCCTATATAACAATGCCATGATACTCACCGGTAATAAAAATTGACACTGGTGAGGAATGCACTTACATGAGATATAAATGGGAAATAAAACAAAAATTAAAGTAGGGTATCTGAAATGATGTAATAGCAAAATATGTAGAAAGCAAATACTTAGCTCCAACAGCAGCATAATGTTGGGGTAACAAGGCGCCACTGTCCTCTAGTAGCATGTTACCTTGCAGAGAAATATTGCTGCACTGATGTGCAAACTTATTAGAACCAAATTACAAAGGCCTGGTGTAATGTAAGCTGGCAATCCTGATTCCCCTTTTGGAATCAGGCATAGAGCTTCTCTGGTATTTCCCTTAAGCTTATGCTAAATGGGGACTGCCAAATCATTATACTTTAGAATCCGATGTCGCGTAACTGCTTGGTGCAGCGTGTTACTCCATGCTTAATGTTTTGGAATGCCATCTATGAAGTTGGTCAGCAGCAATAATCAGGTGGCATGCATTGCTGAAAATTAGGCAGCTTCACCTAGTGCTTAGAAAATGGACTGGTAAACTATCATATCATCACCAAACCCCAACAAACTACTTTTTTCCTCCCACGCATTTTTCACAAAAGGACAATGAGAATACCAGAAGAATTAACCTGTTGGCAAACAGACAAATAAATTAATGCAATAACCTTTTTAAATGTTCAATCCAGTCTGTACATTGTATGGGTTCTCAGATTATCATGGTGTGTACATACACACACACACACACACACACACACACACACACACACACACACACACACACACACACACACACACTCAAAAAAGAAATAAAATAAAATAAAATAAAAATCAGGAGAGACATCATAATGAGGAAAATCATATGAATGACTGTCACATTGTTCAGAGCTCTGGAATTGGGTTTAGTTACTGGAAATTACGCCTATAATATCATAATCAGAATTTTAAAAAACATCCTGAGTGGACACTAACATCCCATGGGATAGGCTTAAATATTTTTATTATACAATCACAGTATCAAAGAGGAAGGACTGAGCTACAACCATTAAAGCTATGAAACATCTGTTCACAAAACACAGTAAGATATGAGGTATAATGGAAAAAATATAAGCACAGTACCAAGACAAAATAAAAAAAAATGGAAATGTTATATTCAACCATCAACAAATGAATGAATGAATGTATGAAGGATTAAATGAATGAATATATACATACATACATACATAAATAAATAAATAAATAAAGTAATGAATAGCAGCAACACTGATAAATATATTTAATGGCCTAATGGTACAGATAGAATATGTTATAAAATCATAACAAGAAATGGGTATACCAACAACTTAAATTAGTAGGTCAATATACCATGGTCCACTATTAGTATGAGAGATAGCTAGGCTAATAATAAAGGTAGTACAATTCTTCAAACTGAGAAAATAATCAAAACAAATGAGAAAGAGGACTAACAGTGAGTGGATGAGGCATTGTGGGTAAGATATGAAGCCAGCATGGTACTACAAATCACATATTAATAAGACCTACATTAGCTTATCACCTGCTGGTTCATTGTCTATATCCATATCTATAGCTAATCTATCAATTTATACACACACACACACACACACACACACACACACACACACACACACACACACACACACACACACACACACACACATGCATATATTATTCACATACTGACTTCTCTTGATAGCAAGTAGAAGCTTATGCCATAATCTTGGAAAGCATTATAAAATGTAACTCTTTTGTAATTGTGATATTTATTTTTATTATGAAGTACCATGATCTATTGTTAGTTTCCTTAGCTGCACATTCCAGGCATAACCTTTTCAATAGAACTGTATCAGGCATTTCTTTACAGAATAGATACAGGTTTCTTTTTGAATACCTTACAGACCAAACTGAGGTCACATTAAGTAACCTTTTAGAAACAGAACAAAATGACAGTTAATTGTAGTCACTGAAATTACAGAAAACATTTATTAGATTGTTGGTGGGGATTATAAAAAATTCCAAAAGTTATATGACATTCTTTTCTGTTGCCACAGCTTATGCCTAGGTTGATATTCATTGACAGCAAACCACAGTAGCATCAAAAGCAATGACACATGAGGAGGAAGGAATTCAAAGATAGAAATAACATGGCCATGCTTGGTGAAAATATTGCAGCATGCAGCATATGCAACTGGCTGTACTATGATATGTAAATGAGCTTTAAAGTGCAAATGGGGGCATTAATTATGCAAACTATGCCATCAAATATGGCTGCATGACTCAGAAATGTATAATGCAGGAACAGATATTCACCTGTTCTGAATGCGAGAAACTGGCGCTGTACAAGATGCTCTACTGTATGTAATATAAGCAGCTATAAAAAAGCAATGTGTGTTAGTGACCTCTCTGAGAGGCAGTGTCTGTGATATGGTGTCACACAGCCCTCCAACCCAATGCAAACCATCTGTGCTTACTCTACTTCAAACTGACTGACCTACAGATTATAGACTGCTTCTCTGTGACTAGGGGGACATTATGGTAGCTTGTCAAATTGTGGCTCCCCTATGTAAAATCAAGGGAGACTACCATCCCATTGGACACTAAAGAATATGCAGCTTTAAATATCCTAGCCACATGGACCTTTTACTGACTTAAAATGAACCTGCTAGGAGTATTTCAGGTTTCACCCTCAGGTATCCTACACCAGTTTTTTGATACTATGCTGCAGCAGGTGGAGTAGCATGTATCATTCCCAATGACTCAATGACTGCAGAGGACAGAACCATTGCTATGCATGCATTTTATACCACTGTCCATTTCGCTGAATGCCAGGGTGCTACTGATTTCACAAACATTGCCACCAATGTCCCAGTTACACAGGGAGTCAGATATGTCAACAGGAAGGATTTCCACTCCCTCAACTGTCAGGTGGTGTGCAATGCCTATAGAATCATCTAGAATGTTTCTGTGTACCAACCATGCAGTTTGCACGATTCAGACATATGTCACACATTTAATCTGTATCAATGTCTCATGCGAGGAGATCACATATTTGATAAATACACACGCACTCAAATACAGGGGCCAATATAAATGGTTAACATGCACTCAAGTAGTAGGCCACATTTAATGGTCACTGCTGTGTGTATTGTAGGAAATACCTGAAATACATAGGAACCATGACTAGTGACTCTCATCTGCAGCCCCTATGTAGAAAATACCTGAAATTCATAGGAACCATGGCTAACAACTCTCATCTGCAACCCCTATGTAAGTAGGCTTACTTATGTATACTAACCCTAACCCTGGCCTTAACCCTTACCCTAACTCTAACTCTAACCATAACACCAATGCTAACCCTATCTCTAACCTAAGCATATTGGTATTGTAAGTGTGTTAAAGTGCTGCTAGTTGTACCTTTGGTGCTGCGGGATTACACCTGTCATGGTGGTGTTGACAGGTTATTGAGCAGATGCAGGCAACAATGTGTAATTGCACACATAGTCACCTGGTTAGTCCCATTATATATGCAATGCCACCATTGTGAGGGCCCCAGCTGCATAGGGTATGTAGTAGCTGGTAATTCACAGTAACAGTGTGGGATATACAGATGCAGCCAAATATGTATGTACCATGGCTGGCAGGGATGTGTGCAGAACTCACTTGTGCATACAGTTGGACCATATAAGTGAAGAAAGAGTAAGCAGGTATGGGGAGGTACACAAAGGTAGACATGCATATGTGATTGAGCAGGTTATGGTAGTCACCCTGCACATGAGCAACACAGACATAAGAGACATAGTGGATGATCTGTTTCCAATGCTGCATGTCAATGCTGAAACATAGGTATAACCTATATTAGTATATGTGTAAGCAAACATCCCTGTAGTGGGATACATGTGTCAGATACAGAAGAGGAAAAGTAGACATGCAAAGTCACCATACTATGTGACAACAAAGGGCCATGAATATCTAAAGATGGGATGTGTACCAATACTGCACATGGTTCATGAAAGACAGCACATCATGGATGAAAGTAAGCTAACATTCAGCAACAGGGGGCAAAGAGTAAATGTCAAGCAACATGGTATACTGTGCTTTCTGATACACAGCAGGATGTGTTAGTGGTAAAACAGCATATGTAATACTGTGACAATATGCTATCAGTATAATATACAGGGCAAGAGGGCATTCATAAATCTGTGCCTCAAGTAGCATCAGCCAAACCAGGGTATGACTGCAGCATAGTAGTAACCATATATCATATATGACAAAAATAGCATGCAGATGCTTACCTGTGGTATATCCTTGCAGATGCAGTAATATACATAGTGAAATGAGTAGATACAGTTGGCATGTGACATCATGGGAGTAATGGGAACAAACATGGACATGCCATGACAAAGAAATATCCTGCATATAGATAGGTATGTGACAAGGTAGACTGAAGTACTGTGCTTGACATGATGGCTTATATGCTAACACTGTATATATTGCATTGGGTGTACTTTCTGCATATAGCATATAGCACATATTTGTACACAACACAGAATACATAGCAGGAGAGGCACAGTGCAGAAGCATACATAGAATGATACTCATGTAATTTCCTGCACCAACAATGTGGGAAGCATCAGTATTTAATGCCTAATACTGGCACATATGGGTACCATCAGTGGGGTGCATAACTGGTCCACCACAGACATCTGTATGAATGACACATGCATGTATATACAGCATTGTGGCTGTGCATAATGTACTACATGTATTATGTGCAATCAATGAGCTGCAAAGCTAAAATGTGCCCATAACTGCTGTGTAAAAGAATACATATGAATGGTGACTAATGCACACATGCAAAACAGACATGCATCATGGCATAACATGGAACAGAATGATGCTACCAACTTGTAAGACAGCCTACACACATGCAGGGGAATATGAGCAGAACATGCACCCAGAGGAACACTAAGCACTCAAATATATTTATAAATATATATATATATATATATATATATATATATATATATATATATATATATATATGGATCTAGGACTACTGACTGAAAGCTCAATAGTCTGAATCCACAATCACCGAACACACTTTAACAAAAGTGCTTTCACCGAAAAAGCGCCTTCGTTAAAGTGCGTTAGAAAAAAAAAAACAATAAATCTACTTTTATGCACCCCCCCATGTGGGGGGCTGTGCCCCCCACATCCCCTACTTTAATATTCTCACTCCAAGATTGCACTACAGTGAGGAAAAGGGAATATTCCCTTATCCACATCATAGTACGATCTCCCAGCAGTCATTCTCCCATGGCTCCCTCTAGCTGCAGGCATACTTCCGCAAAAGTGCTTTTTCGGTAAAAAGCACTTTTGCGGATGTATGCCCAGTTGTTTGTGCTTCGGTGAAAAGTTCCTTCGGGGATCAGTACTGATCCCATCTATATATATATATATATATATATATATATATATATATATATATATATATGGGTTCCTATGACTTCATCGAACTGTCAAATCACCGACACTCACCTCTTCGACACCAAACCATCGACGTCCATATCATCGACAATTCCAGTAAGCAATCTTCCCCCTTACAGGACCCATGGTAGCGCTTTCAAGGTAAATTATACGGAATCACGTAAACCCTAATCGTTGTAACACAGGAACAAGCGCTACCATGGGTCCTGTGAGGGGGAAGATCGCTTACCGGAATTGTCGATGATATGGACGTCGATGGTTTGGTGTCGAAGAGGTGAGTGTCGGTGATTTGACAGTTCAATGAAGTCATAGGAACCCATATATATATATATATATATATATATATATATATATATATATATATATATATATATATGGGTCTACTTCATTTCTTTGAAAGTTCATTTCAATGACTTCCAATTCACCCTGACCAAATCGCTGAAAGCTCAAATTACTGAAAACTCATTTTACCGAATCTCATTTCACCATAGTGAAGTACTGGCACTGTCTAGAGTACTGTAAGGCAAGTAAAAGGTATATGCCCTTTTCCCCACTGTAGTGCGATCCTGGAGTTAGTATATATAGTTATAGGGGGTGTGGGGGGCTCAGTATAAACAAATGCACAGTAGAAAAAAGTCCCACAGGTATTGTATGCATGCACATTTTAGAAAAAGTATGTTGTTACTGCTCTTATGATAGAAAAAGTCACAATCTGTCTAGTCTTTGTCTCAAAGGGCAACACATCACTGAGCTACAATGTCAGTATGTAAAGTTCCAGCCCCATCTAGCCTAAACTATCTTCCAGACAGCTGTGATAGGCCACAATATTCTGTTAATATAACTGTGGTGTTGTAGACCCAGGCAGTACATTCCATGTTCAGAAAAGCTATTGGTCACCACTCTGTAATACCAGTTGAAACAAATCAACAGTGCTGATTTGCCAAACTACATTCCAGACAGCTGTAGTGATCAGCAGTATGTGCGTAGTACAGTCCTCTGGTCAACTACATCCATAAGTGTGACCACAGTCAATGGATGATTACCACTGCATTGGAGGCTTTGGCTCACCATCAAACAATAATGCCATAAGCAGGGCTACCATCCAACATATCAGTTATCGGTACTGCATCCATACTTTTCTTCAGAATATGAATAAGTCTACAACATAATTCCTGGCATCATTTATTGATTGCATTCTTCTATGGTGTCAATCATAGAAAATGCCCTTTCAGATTTCTGCAGTCATTTCTCATATCCAACATTGCTATGGAGCATAACCATTGTCTCCCCGTGGGTCCACTTCAGAGCATAAGCTCAACCCAGCTTCCTAATAGTTGCTGTCTCTTTACTGACAGCAGTGTGGTTGCCATTTAGCTGTTTATAGTAAAATAAACTCAAAGCAGTCAAATTACCACTTTTTGAATTTTGCATGCTGCACATATGGGCATTTCTGTGGAATTTATGTGAACATACTGCGTTGTGGATGGGCACTGTTGCTAACTAATAGTAATAAATATTTTGATCACCTGTGAAAATATACAGACTGAGGTGCTTCAAATACTATATAATTTCAGCAGATGCATCTCAATCTACTATCACTGTTCTATGCTAATTAATCTAATTAATGAGGATTTTCCTAGCATGAATATAAATAGTAACTGGTGGTTAATGGCTGCTTGTAACTGTTGGATATGTTTGTGCATTGCATACTGCTTGAGCGCACTGTTGCTGTCCAGGTTAAATATATTTTTTAAATTTTTAATTGAATTTAATTATGCATTACCAATGTCAGGATGTTTAGATCATCTACAACTATACACACCTTTATTGTTTTGCTTTTATTTGTTTTCAAGGGTAGAATACTGATCTTGATGGATATTTTTCAGACTCATACTTGACACAATGTCTGGTTAACTAACTTGCTAAAAGTCACAAAGCTAAGCAAAGGAGTCTGAGGGAATCAAACCTTTCATCACTGGACTACAGAAAACAGCTCATTAACAGCTCCTTAATCCTGTCAGCCAATTGCCATACTTTAGCAACACAATTCCAAAGGGCATTGACTGATTTTAACTATGGAGACAGGATGGGTATCTCAGTCTATGTAACTCTGTAGTGTTCTCACAGACTTTCCCAGTAAGTCAGAATTGCAATGTTTGCCTGCAACAACCGAATATTAATGTGATAGTATAGCTCATTAGGGCACTGTCTGGATTCACTGTCATATACAGAGTTGGTGTCACAAGCTTTGTAACTGTGCAGCCTAGTCACAGGCATCTATATTCAGCCCTACATGTAGTTTATCTGCATCAGTGTGCTGTCTGCAGCTGTACCATGTAGTATTGTCACGGTCCTGTTTGCCACTGCCTGGAGCCATATTCATTCGTAGTCCATTTAATTTGTGAGACACTTGATAGCATCCACTGTCTTGTGTTCCTGGCTCCTAATATTGTTATGCACTGATAAGTGTTGCTGCTGCATGTAATGCAGATCATATATCACTTGCATTGGCTCTGATGTGTGGCAGCCCATGTTCCTGCATGACTGGCAGATATGGTGTGTATTGCAAAGTGTGCTGACTGACACAGTCTGTGTTTGTATACTACACAAATACTTATTTATGACGTAGGCACACACACTGTAGTTATGTATTCCAACATGCTGCCATGTTCCTGGGTATTGGTGATGCACTGCAACAGCACACCACATATTATGCAGTTTCCCAACATGTACACATGTACTGTGTAATAGTTTGTTGTGTCACATCTTACACAGGTCATCTGTACATATATCACATTTGCATAATCTTTTCACAGCATATATCCCATTTGGGGTCAATGTGTGTTAGCACAGTGTTATGCCTTTGGCATTTTTAAAGTTGGTCTTGTTACATACTGGTGTGCATTATATTTGCACATGCAACACATGGGTGGATTGCACTGCAATAGCCTCCATATATTGATTGCCAACAATGCAGCCATGTTATTATTGCCTATTACAGATGTCTAAATTGAGGCAGAGATAGGATAATTTTATCACCCAGCAGGAATGATGTCTTAATAGTGGCTCTGAGAGTGCATGACAGAGGTTTGATGGGATGTGATGATGACACACAGCATCAACATCATCTGGGGGTGAACATTGTCTGCTGTGTCAATGTGCTGGGTCTCATGATATGTCACAGCTGTATACAAATATGATAGGACATGCTGCTTGACATGAATGATATGTAGATCAACGGTATGATGTCATGGGTTGTGGACCTCAATCACCTTCTCTGACTGATACTGAATAATTTCTCATGTCTCTCAGGAATCAAGGTTGTGCATTCCAGGAGAGAGCACTGGAATTGGTGTGCTGCTGTGTACAGGTATGCTAATACAGTTGCTATGTACATGCCACAGATTAATACTCTTAGACTATAAACCTAGGCCAAGTATACACTGCAGTTATATCACAGGTGAGGAAGTTATTCATTTAAAGACCAAACCATCTGAGTAGGATAGGCCTTGTAAGATGGAGTCATTTATGTGTTTATTACACATAGACCAGTCAGGGTACATTCTTGGCTGGTATCCATTTCTTTACCAGACTTTCACAAACTGTGAGAGATAAGGATGTTGATGGCAGTAAGCACGTATGCATTTTTGTGTTTCCACAGTGTGTCTGCATACACCTGTCCTTTGTAACTTTTACTGCATATCAGTCATCTTCATCTTATCTACTGATCTTGATATAGGGGATGATGCTGGTGACACACATCACTGAAAGGACACAGTGAATGAAGAAGACATGGTCTTGCCATTGTCAGTCACAATATCAAACCAAGGCACCATGATCTCCACGTGTTGGCGAACTGCTACATGATGATGCTGATAACATGTCAGGTGGGGAATGAGGTCAAAGAATATGAAAAGTGGTCATAACATGGTAGTTGCACCACTGTCAATAGCCAGTAGACATGGGTAGTATGTAGCGATGCACAAGATCAGCTTCCAGATATGCATGGATGTAGCTCTGCAGTCATCTGAATGCTCTTGCAGCCACATGAGTGGCTGCATCACTGTATGCATAGGGTACACAGTATTCTTGTGTTGGACAGTATGTTGTTCACTATCTGGGTGTTCTACATAATGACCTTGAATGCTGCCATGCACAACCACTGGACACCATGGCATGACATGGATGCCACTGCATAACATATGGCATCTGTGGTGGAAGCTGCTCAGAGTACAGAACAGACCATTTTGGCAAAACACATGCAGACTTTGGAGGAATGCATGTGCCATACAGATGCTGTCCAGACTTGACACTTTATTTGATGGGTAGGTGACTGCACTGTCAGGACATACCATCCATAATAATTGGTGTATTGCATCACCTAGTGGACATGACACAACAGGTGTTGCAGTTAATGGCTCTGTCCCCACATAGACTGTTTGAACTGCAGTCCCCCATAAAGATGCACTGGTGCTGCACAGTCATACTGCCAACTGAATATGTGCTTCTGCTTTCCAATGGTCTGAAAGTTGTAGAAGTGTGTGTGTGTGTGTGTGTGTGTGTGTGTGTGTGTGTGTGTGTGTGTGTGTGTGTGTGTGTGTGTGTGTATCTGTCTGTCACACATTGTGCTTCTCTAATACTGTGATATGTACCACCACAGGGTATGTGCACATACATGATAAGGCACTCCAGATTCTGAAAGATTACTATTACTTTCCTTATGCTTACTTGCCTACCATTTGCTCTGAGGTGACTTGTATCTGGCTTTTCAAGCCATGAAAGACCCAATCCTATTTGATCTCCTATTTCTTTGCAAAACCAGTGCCTCTACAAGCACCCTCATTAGTAACCTAAATCGACACCAGAGCATAAACAAAACTCACTGTAGGTTTACATAACTAGCACAACACATTCCCAGATTATGAAATAAGTTGCCACTAAAGGTCAAGCAAAGTACTACTTTGTCTACATTTTAGGATAGTCTTCATGACTGGATGGATAGACACAGATTTAGACCTCACTTATCATGTAAAGCCTTGCTCACTGTGGGAGGTATGCAGTATTAAATCCTTGACAAGGGTGTCAAGAACTTTGCCTACAGAAAGATGTATATGGCTAGGCATTTTATGGTCCCTATGATCAGTTTCCTAGTATTATTCCTATGTTCCTGTGCTGTGGTTAGCATATCTATCTTCAAACTACATGTTTACTGCCTACCTGTACTGCATACCTTCACAGCTCTGCATTGGCTCTACTTTCCACCCATGTGAGAACGATGATTTACCCACAGACTGACATACTGGCTAACATTAACCAGTTCTGGTATTTGCTGCTCTGACTTTCCTTCATGCTCCCTATCCTTTGCACTTAATCTTTGAAAGGCTGGAGTTTACCTGTTAACACTAACATTGCTGTCCATCCCAAGATGGGTGACTATAGCAGTTGCATAGCTGTACCTAAAGCAGAGGTGTGCTTTGCTATTACAACCACTCACTTGCATGGCCTGTTATGTGCATACTGCTCCTGTGTCTGCCTAGACATTTTATTTCCCCTTGCCTGTCTGTAGGAGACAAGTTCCTATCACATTGTCGAACTTGTAAAAGTTCGAATGTCCTATGGTCGACACCATATGATCGAACTTTTAAAAGTTTGTACGTTTCAATGGAGATCCCCATACAGTGCAGCAATGGAAGTTTTCCATTGTCTGCACTGTAGTGCGATCTCAGAGTTGGTATATTTAAAGAGCATGGGATGTGGGGGGTGCAGGGGGCTTTCCCCCCTGCTTAAGCTTTCAGGTAGGTTTTTCTGTTTTTCTTTTTTTTTTTTTTTTTTGAGTTTCGAACTTTTAAGAGTTTGAACATATGGTCTCGACCATATGGTGTTCGAACTTTTAAAAGTTTGATTATGTGATATAGACCTGTAGGAGACTGTATTGTCTAGGACATACCACAAATGCAGACCTAACATCTTTACCTCACAGATGTCTTTAACATGCTAGCACAGCATTGATTCCAACCTGTTAAACATATGAATTCCCACTGCGCACATATAGATGCCAAACCGCTGTATCCCATCTTGGCAGCACAGATGCATTCATGTTTATTACCCAGCATATTTAGCAACTTATCTCTGACAGAGCACAGGCTGACAATATTCCAAGTACATATAGTTACAAAGTGTCCTTGTGATTGTTATTATGAATGCTCAGGCAATGTTGTATGGCTACCAAATTTTAGAGCATGTCATGGTCTGCCGTCATTGTATCATGCCTATGTATTGCAATATGTAGCTGAATGTGTAACTGTTTACTTGATATATTTTACATGTTGATTAAAGCGTACTAATAATGCATGCATGATGGTAGTGGGTATAAGTCATAAATTCATAAGTATCTGATATATATATTATGACCAGTGACCCTGTCATATTTGCCATCACTAGCTGCTCTGTGCAGTCTGGTACCTGTGGCCTGTCATGACTCAGGGTAGTGAATCAGACATTGCTGGCTTCCCTGTGGTTGGCAATGTGACCACAGTGAGCAACAACATGCCTTGCTTGTTGTTCACCTGTCCATGGTGCTAGTGGCTGTTCTTGTTCAGTTGCTTGAGGTTCTTGTGGTATTTCACAATAATGTGGGCTAGTAGACCACTGTGCTGAGCTGTTAGCATGTTGTGCAACATGGCACAACCATGCTGCAGAATACCCCCATAGGTGTCCAGATACCTGAATTAAGCTTTTAGCGCACATCACATAGCCTCTTGATGATATGTGTATGCTCTGTTATATACAATATTAGCAAGTGTGGAAGGAAATCTCAAGGATGTCATGAGTCTCGTCTCCAGTGGATAACCACTGTCACCTGTTGATATGCCAGTTAAAGTGTTGACAGACCTGCAATATACAGTCACATACCTGTATGTATACCTACTAGGAAGCCTTCCTATACAGCCCTCATCTGTGAACTGTGACCTTAATGTACTATCCCTCCATATGCAGGCATCATATACACTCCATGCATATCAGTCTATAAAATGTATGAAGAGAACATCTGCTGACCACCCTACTTGACAGTTAAAGAGGGTCACCCATTCAGTTATGGTACCATTATACACCATTCTCAGACAGAGTTTTGATTGGTACATAGATGCAATCAATGGTACATAGTACATGCAGGAAATTGCTGATGGTATAGAAGTGTTTCATGGCAGTCTGGTGTTCTTGTGATGTACTTGGTAACTTTGTGTTCTTGTGCCTTGTAGGACATGACTGTAAAAAAATTGTAAAATGCAACCTGTGGTCATCTGAGAACTCTGTTATATCTGCCATGTACTGCCCAAATGTCTCAGTGTCATAGATTCCAAAGCACAGGCATACCTTTGCTCATACCTTTCAACTGCCCAGATTTTCGCAGAATGTCCAGATTTTTGCCTCATGTTTTTAGTCTGTTTCTTATAAAATTGATGTTTATATGGCAAATTATTGAGGAGTGAAGTCACTAAATAAATACATTTGAGTTTCAGACTTTGTATCCTTCAGAATATGCATGCTAACACAAATCCTGTTATTCTAGCAACTTAAGCAATATTTAAAATCTGTTCCTATTTTTGGGCCTTTGTCCCTCAATATTTTAAACTTTTAGCCAGATTTCTTATACTAAGTGTTTGGGAGGCATGCCTTTGCTTTGAGTGAGATAGCTTTACTCTATAGACTTAATGGTGACATGTGGGGTGTGCATGTAGCAACAAAGAGTCGGTATAATCTTTCTAGCTATCCTGTTATGAGTTACTCATTTAACAGCTGCCATAACTGCAACCAGGCCTTCTGTCATGCTGCCCATCTTCTGGACACTGGCTGCAAATTTGCAGGTTATCTTCTGTCATGGTCTGCAGCATCCCTGCCTGCAGGACTGCATCTGTATCACTTTGCATTATTTTATCTATATCACAAATATATTCATTTATTTCTTCTTGTATGACTGTTTGAGACTTCTACTGTATAGTGGTGAGTCCCACTGATTGCTGTTGTCCTATTTATTTTCCTTTGGAGAACATGTACTGTTGTGGGACCAGGTTCGCTGGTGTTGCTATGTTAATACTCTACTCTGCATTAGCATTACAGCTACTGACACCTTTTCTGGAACTGCTAATGGTGATTGCATGGTGTAACTCTTGATCAGTGTGCTACATTATATGCAGCTTCATTCTGGAAACTAGGCCATAATTTATGCATTCATTTGATATGCTTTGTTTTTTATTTTTTGCTTGTATATTATTTATTTTATGTAAAAACCTTAATGTGTAGTACAGTATGCATTGCCTCAAATTAACATATTTCATTTTATGTATGTCAGTGATGATGCAACTCACAAAGAAATTGTTTCAAATTAATGGTGATTTAACTCACAAAGCAATTGTCTCAAATTAAAATTTCATTTTATGTATAATGTTTGTGAGTATGTAAATGTTTAGTGAGCAGGTCAGATAGAAATGGAATGAGTTTTTGGTTAGAATCATAGTTAAAACATTTGTTAGGCAGGATTTAAAAAGTCTGTAATAAATGTGTACACTTAAGTGAAAGAAATTTAACCACTGAGTTGGGATCAGTAGTGGGACAATTTCTTTCTAATGCTTTTGCAGGTAACCTGAATGAAAGGAAAAGTATGCTATTACTGCCAATGACACAAAGTTATGGAACAGAGCTTATAGAAATGAAGGCAAAAGATAGGCGAGAACAGACTTGGTATAAATTGGTGAAGGGTTTTAAACATGACAGTATAAAGTTGGTGTTAAAATGGAAAATAATACATCTAGGAAGCAACAACTCATGGGAAGGGTACACAACTACAGCAAAAACAATAGCAGCAAAACAAACAGACATTGGAGAAGTAAAATTAGATAACCAAAAGGTAAATGAGCATGATATACGTTATGATGGTCCAAGGGCTATTTGTATTAATAGAAAATAAAACGTTGCAGTGCATAGTGCCCCATGAGTTTTTCTAATCATATCAACCAATTGGTTAATGATACTTTTAGAACTATAGGTTGTTTAAAAAGATTTATAAAGTCTAGGAAATCAAGAATGATGACGTCATTGTTAGTTAGATTAGACCTAAACTTGAGTACAGAATAACAATATGGAAGCCCTATAAGAAAACAAGGATGAGTAAACTGGAAAGGGTACAGCAGAAATATACCAAGGGCATCCATGGATGTGAAAAGTTAAGTTATTATGAAAGACTAAAATATCTGAACCTGTATAGTGTCTCTTACAGATATCTAAGAGGAGATCTTATTCAAGTATAACGGACATTTAGAGACAACTACCTCTGGGAATGTTTGAGGTTATCAAAAAGTGCTAGAGTTTATCAGACACCCTATGTATACAATTCTATAGGAATGCGAAGTGTAATAATTGGTTCTCTAACAGAGTAGCTGATGCATGGAACAGACTACCAAATTACATTAAAGCAAGAACTAGTTTAGACATTTTTAAGAACAGCCTGGGCACTTATTATGGGAACAACTGTTTTGGTATATTGGCAAGCTAGAAGAGCATTAATGCCCATGCTTGAAATATTTGTATGTATGAAGACAAATCATTAAAATGCATAAATAGCATGAGACCCAATCTTAACAATTGTTAAACACCCCCTGCTTTATTTGTTAAGATCTGGTATCTTGCTTGACAGTTAAACCTACTGGTACTGGCCAGCAAATGGCAGTGGCAAAATTAAAAACAGATTTCTTTTTGCATGTTATCTATGCTTGTCATGTGTCCCTGATGTTCTGTAACCTGACTTCTGTTTGTAAAGTGTCCCTGTCTTCCAGTTAGTGCTTGCTAAGTGCTTTATGACTTTGAAAGCCTGCAAAATAATTAGCACCTTTTTTTTTCTGTAACTAGTAGCAGATAGAGCTCCATGTATTACAAAGAATTATGAACAGATTTTCAATCATAAACCTTTATTATGTGTTCTCAGTATGGATTCCAAGATTCATCCATGTCTGGAACACACAAAAAGAAAGTTGCAATCTTACGAGATTTATAGTGAACTGCAGTCATGTAACTTAAGATGATGTCCGTGGCACTGCAGCGGTTAGTATTGTTGCCTCACAGCAAGAGGTTTTCTGGTTCGAATCTCAGCTGGAGCACCTTCTGTGTGAGTGAGTTTTAAAGACATGCAGGTAGGTGTGTGTGTGTGTGTGTGTGTGTGTGTGTGTGTGTGTGTGTGTGTGTGCATGCCTTCAGTGAAGATTGGGCACCAGTCTGCAGACCGGTGATCTGTTGTGGCAATCCCTAATGGGAGAAGCAAAAAGACATTGCATTACATTTTGAAGATGATACATCTTACAGTAAGACTAAAAAAATCAATTTATTTCCTTTGTTTCTGCAGTAACAGGTGTGAATGTCTGTTTATTTTTCTTTGATTTCTTTTTTCAGATTATACTTTAATAGGATTTATATTTTCTGCAGTAACAGGTGTGAATGTCTGTTTATTTTTCTTTGATTTCTTTTTTCAGATTATACTTTAATAGGATTTATATTTTGTACATCATATTTTCTTCAACCATATTTTATTGTGCTCATTTAATTGGCTTCCAGTATCTAAGAACAGCTCAAGCTTTAACTTCTCAAAATATTGAACAGCTGTAATAATATATAATAATAAACTCATATGAAATATCTGTGTGGTTCTCCATAGACTACAGAGCTGCAGCTAGATTAACACATTGATATGACAGCCAGTGTCCTTGGAAGAACATCTCTAGAATTCTCTTGGTTACCATGGCAAACAAATAATTCAAAAATGAATCTTATGTTTGTGTCAGGATGCAAAAATACTGTTTTTTGTACAAGTCAAATGGATATGTTAAAATGGGAGATGAACATAATATTTCAGAAAAGTACATGCAAACAATGATTCTCAACATTTGGAATTCAAAGGGGGGAAACAGTGAACTTAAAGCCCAAATCATATGCAAGCTGTTGACATAAACCTAATTGCTTGTGTAACAAATAGTCTGCCTTTCTTGGCTCACCATTGAAATTATATACCAAATATATTGGGCCCCAGTGCTTATCGCTGTTTCTAAACTAGTAATATTGCTTCACTGTTTTATTGTGTTGTTATTTTTATCCTCTATTTGCCATGCTGATGTTCCTATACTGTTGTAATAACAGAGGACTTTTCTCTGTCAGTCATATTCTACATATTGCTTTTAAACAATTCTTCATCTGCCTTACTCAATAACTAACTGCTGTATGCACTCAGGAGCAGATGCTAAATCTATGATCTGTAATACTCAATGACATTTAAAGAAGTACAGTGTATGGCAGGAGAAAATATGAAAGTATGTCCCAGGCTATTTGTGAGAAGGGTACAGTTTATAAATTAACATTCCCCTTCTGCTTTTGATACAACCCTTCATGTTATGAGTGCTTCCACTATGAGTGGCTGAATCCCAACCTGCCAAGGATCTGCATTCATGAACTGCATCCCCCACAAGAAACAGCAAAAAGGAGCAAGCCTTCCTATTCCTTGCACTTATACACCAACACAATGGCCACACTAATTAAAAAAGGGGAAGTACCTCCAAAATGGGCATTATTGCCAGCATATAACAGCTTAAAAAATGATATGTATTTTTAATTAAAAACAAAGTTAAATGGCATTTACCTCGGTATGCTTGTGGAACCTATCATTTGCCTATGCATGCTACAGATCAGTGATACCATTCAGTTATGGAGTGTTCTATCTATTCACTTATAGTAAAGTAATGTTCCTTTACTTTAAAACAAATCGATAAATGACACACAACAATCCCAGCTATAACAGAGCTTTCTGCTTCTTACCTTCCCATGATTCATTGGGATGGCAAGAAGCAGCAAGCATGGAAATATTAAAAATTACACTTACAAATTATCCTAAGCCCCACTGACCTGTGTTTGTGAAAGTCAGTTTGCAAGTAACAAAAATGTCACACTTGAATCACAGTACGTCAAGGTAAAATATGTCATACAGATCCCTGAAAAATACGCTAGGTGATGGTGCAAATCATTTCAAAGATGGACTGTCATGAGATGGGTGACAATTTAGTCTGATGTTATGGCCTACTGATGCAGGTGATCCTACAGACACTGATCTGACAGTGATTCAGGACTGTAACCTTGAATAAGATACTCTGCTAGGTGTAGATGAATGTTGACATGGCCTGCACGAAATCTCGTGTGGTCATCCCCCTGACTAATTACAGTACTTTCTTGAGAAGCATGTGTGTCATGTGGTCTGACCCACATGTCCATAAAGTACTCTGTCCTCTTCCCCTTCCAAGACTACCACCTACTTAATACTCATAACTACTCTACAAATGGAGGTGGCCACAGATGCTTGATGTGCCTCCATACCAAGCATCCGAGTGATCATGCCATTATTCCTACACCATTTTCATTGTCCATTGTCATTTCAGTGTACTGCTGGATTTCATCCTGTAAGCCCTGGAAGACTCTCACCATTTTCAGCTGATACTCTGCAATGCTCTGAATCCTTATAATGTCACAGCACATTTGCTGCTGGGCAGTCAATGCGTTATGCATTTCCTGAGGAAGCTGTGACAAATTACTGTACCTGGTCTCCTTTGTAAAGGTGTCACTGTGGACACTGCTATCTCTGAATTCTGCCATCATCTGGAAAATGTTTGTTTAGATTTAGGGATCCTGTTGTAGAAGTGCATGGGTTTTGTCCCAGTACAAGCATGAGTGTAATGCCACTATGTGTTTGACTTTGTGATCCACTGTCACCTCCTGCAAAGTTGCTCACATGGTGTATGTGAGATCCTGACATTAAATTTGGAGGCTGAATGCCACATTTCACAGGCTGCCTCATAAATATAACTAGGTTATTGTCATAATGAGAACCCATTCTGCTGCTGCCATCCTCCAAATTCATTGGTATAGTGGAGCTGTTGGGGTCCGATTCCAGAAGGCATATCTCATTGCAAATGACTCCTTAACAGACAGCAGGCTGAGAGCAGTTGTTTTAGAATCTGGCCACCTTTGCAAGTCTGTTTATAGACAGGCCTTACACCAAAGTAAGTCACTTACAATGAGAGCAATCTTTTGGAATCAGGGCAGGCTTACACTGAGACTAACTCTTTTGGAATCTGGCCCTTTGTTTCTGCTGCTTACCCTGTAAAAATGATTTGAAAACATTACTAATAAGAAATAACATATAATACTGTATGCTTATTAAGGAGGTGTGTAGAACATTTACTATGCATACTGCCTTCATTGTCATTCTGTTTACTTGGAAGAAGGTTCACCAATTGTCAATCTGTGCTGCTGCTACAGATGTTGGTAACTACTATATCATATGTCTACTCCACCTCTAATTATTCCAGTGCCATGATCTTCTGTGTCACAGTCATCACAACAGAAGGAGAGGGGTATTCCATATCTGGTGTTAAAGATGTAATTGCTGGAGCCCCCTGTGAGTAAAAAAAGGGGAATATTCCAAAAAAAAAATGAAAACAAAAAATGTAAACAAAAACATGAGAGTTGCAGAGTTTTAATTCTGCATATTTTCATTTCATGTATATCACACTGCTGATGTTAAGGTGAAGCCTTTTTCTTTTTTGTGCCTTATCTATACAAAATGAAGGGATATGCTCATTTCTAAAGAAAGCTGAGGTTCGTAGGATTTTGGAAACTAAATATGTAATAAAAAGTGTTGCATTATTCCCCACAGTGATAAATGCAATAATATACTGGAAATATGTGAAGACATGTTTTTTTTTTATTAAAGTAATAATTAAGCAGGTATTTCATTACAGCTAGTTGGATGTTATAAAAGGTGAATGATGAATTAAGTCTGGGACTGTTGTTGTTAGTTTAATTAAAATAGAAATGAAAAACAAGTGAAAAAGCAATG
Organism: Protopterus annectens; assembly: GCF_019279795.1. Taxonomy (NCBI): domain Eukaryota; kingdom Metazoa; phylum Chordata; order Ceratodontiformes; family Protopteridae; genus Protopterus; species Protopterus annectens. The sequence goes on along the minus strand of NC_056727.1, from coordinate 518,222,096 downwards.
AGGTATTTCCTTGAAGGCAGTGTCCAGGGTGTCAGGGAGTTATTCATTCAATAAAATACACTGCACAGTGTGCAAGCTGTTTTTTGTGAATTTTTTTTTTTTTTTTTTTTTTTTTTAGTACATAAACTTCTTAAGATCCTTTTTTGGTTAATACAAGCCACTGAAAATTAAATTTTACAAAAGACGGTTACCTGAGAATATATAAAACAAACTGGTTGGGATTGAGAAAAGTACTGATGCAAGACTTCAGTGTAATTAAAGTGGTGGTGTAATGTTACTGGAGTATTTAAAAGGGCAATGTGACAGAGTTCATGTGTAATATGCATGTGAATTGTAGCAAAGACTCTGCAGATTTACAGATAACATGCCGCGGTGGTACGGTGGTAGCATTGTTATCTCACAGCAAGAGGTTCTCCCGTTCGATTCTCAGCTTGGCTTGGGAGTGCCTTCTGTGTGGAGTCTGCATGTCCTCCCCACAGTTGGGTAGCATTTGAAAGACATGTGTGCGTAAATGGGCATGCCTTCGTTGAAGGATGAGTCTCGAGCTGGCACCTCGGCGTTTTGTAAAAATCTACTGCCAATCATTAGCGGACCTGAGTTCCGCTGTGGCGACCCCTTACCAGGAAAAAGCCGAAAGACAAACAACAATACTAATGCAGTACATGTTGGCATTCCCCCGGATTCATGATGCCTGCGACAGGCGCAGGTATAGCGTATGCGGGATAACACCAAATATGTCCGCCGAGCGATTCAGGTACGAACCAACTCCACGTGCACTACCGGCGTACACCAGATCTACGCAGCCCTCGGTATAGGTATGCAAATCACCCCATGGGCAGTGTTGCACCATGCTAATGAAGGCATACAGCGATTCACGAAGAGGTGCAGGCGTAGCGCAAGCCCATGGAAATGTAAACCAAAAAACACGGTTTACATTTTCCCAAACAGAACATCGGAGTTATGGAAGCGGACCAGACTCATGTATTACAAAGTTAACATATACCAATGGCTAAATACACAGCCAATGGCACAAGAAAAGATGCACAACACCTAAAAACAACATTTAATGTCATGTCCACAGTAACTCACAGTACAACCACAGGGCATGTGTGCGCAAACAGGAATACAAAGGAAATATATACAAATGTCATAAAATCGCAATGTAAGACAAATCAGGATTTTACCATAATACGCAATGGTAGGCATGGCACACCACAAGCAAGGCGCAAGGGTTGCCAAGGGCCCACGACAGTGTTCAGCGCTCTAACTATGAATTAGTAGTCAATGGCATGCAAATGAGGCAGGTAATACTGAATTGCAAACGTCCCGCCGGATTAAGGATGTACCTGACGGCGCAGCGCTATAACACCGAGGAGTGTATCAGAGGTGATACATGACATCAGCAGAGGGGTGTGCCACCATATCAGTAAGCACATTGGAGCAATGCAAATCTGGCCTGGCCGTTGCTAAGCAAAGCTGCAGGACAGGGGTGGGGAGGAAGGTATAGAACCAATTAGCTGAGAGCACACATGGTGCCCGAAAGCACGTGTGTACGGGGATGAAATCATGCCTGAAACCTGGTAAGCAGATGCACGTGCCACAAACAATAGCACAAACAGGAAAGTCAGGGGAAGAAAAGAAGGAAATGCTGAAGCAGGGTAATTGGTGTACTAATGAGCAATTAACACCAATCAACTCACGGCGGTTAATCGATGGCAGTAGACAAGCCTGCATGCAGAAACTTGCAAAACAGGATAAGGGAGGCATAGGATTGCAAAGAAAGGAGGGGAGGACTTGGAATGCAAAGATAGGAGAACTGTCATAGCAGAGCAAAGCAAACCTACAGTAGACCGGCAATAGCACACATTACGCAAGATAAGCCAGGTCTAGGAAAATACAAATGAAAGCAGGCTGCTGGATGCATGCCAGCAAATGGTACGTGTAACGTGCACAAATGTAAATGGAAGGGCAGGAGGTAATTCATGGCATCCAAATGTAATGCAAAACCAAAGGCAGCACAATAGTGGTTCCGTTAATAAAACAGAGAAGATACCCTGTAGCCACGATCGTACATACACACCCTATGACATCATCAGTGTTCACAGCAAAACAGTATAAAGTGTGAAAGCACCCAACACACACCTGTGTATTCCCAAACACTGCACCATAGGTGTAAACAGATGGGTAACTTTTAAAATGTACATGTTGGGAGCTGCCATAGCTGTGATTCATCAGCATGTGTTACAGACCAACGGTGTTGTGGAGGATGATGCCAACAACCACCATAGGCCGCGGAGGAAGAGAAGAGTGTTCAGACCAAGGCTAACCTACCAGGGGCTACATGATCTGGAGATAGTAGAGCATTATAGGGTGGACAGGGACATCTTACAGCAAATAGTAGAGCTGTGCCGATCACGCCTAAGAACCAGAAACAACAGAGGGGAACCCATCCCAGTGGACATGAAGGTATGTGTAAGCTTGCGAATACTAGCCACAGGTACCTTTCAAAGGCCAACTGGAGATATAATGGGGATCTCACAGGCATCGGCATCGGCATCCAGGGTACTACACCAGTTCCTGGATGCTATGTTACCACATGCCAATGAGCATATATGCTTCCCCCAAACTCAGGAAGAGTTGACCAGCAATATGCGTCACTTCCACCGTGTGGCAAACTACCCGGAGGTACTGGGTGTGATAGACTGCACGCACATACAAATCAAGCCACCACCTGGTGAGTATGGTAGGCGCTACATAAACCGCAAGGGATTCCACTCCATCAACTGCCAGGTTGTGTGCAATGCCCAGGGCATTATCATGGATGTGTGTGCTGGCAGCCCTGGAAGCTACCACGACTCCCATATCTGGCATGCCTCACAGCTGTATCAGGTATTTGTCAGGGGGGACATCCCACAAGGCCAAGGGATGCTGGCTATGCACTGGAGCCGTGGATGATGACCCCCCCATCAGAAATGCACACACACCAATGTAAGAACGCCATAATGAGGCACATGCACAAACCAGAATCATCATAGAGCGTGTGTTCGGGATGCTGAAATCACAGTTCTGGTGCTTGGACATATCTGGTAGAGCCTTGTAGTACTCTCCAGGCACATTTGCCCACATCTTCATAGTATGTGCAAGCTACATAATATGATCCTGCAGAAACAGCTGCAACACGGTCAAAATGGGGGAGGGCCTCACAGCCCACTGCAATTGCCAAGGCCAACACAGGCACAGAGGGATCCATACCACGGACACACTGTGCTAGCCCCAGTAGGCAGATGGAGATGTGCCCAATATGCCTATGCCTTGGCAAAGAGGGAACGTATAGCACATACCTTGACAGTGTAGGCTCCCACGGACTGATACCCCTCCCCACCTGCACACACAGTAAAATGGATGGCACACAAACACGACCACCTGTAAATTGTGATGTATAGGTGGCCCACTGTGGAATCCTACATAGGCAGCCCTCAAACATTGTACACGCAACAGCCATTGGAACACGGAAATGTCAACACCTGAACAGTAGATGCGCCTATCAGCATCTGTCGGTGCTGTGTGTATAGGTTCTCAGGTACATCGGTAGGTACATTCCCGATTGTCAGAGGCAAAACACCAAACGGGGCAAACAGTGACTTCCGTCGCCACAACATCGAGTAAGCAACTGTCGCTTACTGGAGCAGAAGCAATCGCAGGAGCACTGTCCTACACACACTCATCACGGATTCCCCGCTGCGTTACTGAGGGGCTCCACAAAATGTAATCATGGATGCTGTGTCATGGCAGGGGATGTAGCCATGACAGGCATTCGTCACCCCAGCATGCTGCATCCACGGTCGTATGAAGGTGTAGCACATTATCGGGTGTAGCTAATTGTGATATACATACCCAATGCCGGAGTACAGCCAGTAAACATCACATGGACATACCATTAACTGGACTCATCAATTTGTAACCTAACGGACTTATCCATGTGAGTGTAGTGTGGTGTAACTGCTGTAGTGTACTTCACATACAAAATGACATAATACGTGTACAACCTCCAGATGTCCAAGTGGTACATGCAGTGACTGCCGTGCATGTTCCTGGTCCCACGTCCCACAAGGGATGTAACGTAATCCCGACAGCATGGGTAATGCATTCCAGATGCAGGTCATCAGAATATGTGTAGCACACGTTAGCAGGAATAAGCGTTGCCCACAGCTGGTAAGTGATGTTTAAATACGACTATACGGATATGCGCGAAACAGGGCTAAGCTTCACCGACCACTGTGCAGATCACGGTCAGTGATGTACAGAACAGGTGAAACCAGCATTAGTCACCCCTGAACAAATAGCGCCTGCTCTGAAGGGTAAAACGACCACTGCCAGGAGTGGAACAGGCAATCATGTATACAATCACCCAACACTATTGCTAGGCAAGATGTATGTACGGTAGGGTTGCCACATTTCAAGTGACCAATGTGGGACATATGCCAGATGTCTGCAGGATGACACATACACCCGGCCAGTACAAAAACCAGAACATCAGTGTTCTGCATAGATAAAAAGCTTATTCTAGTAATGGTCGCAGGTACGTGTTCTGTGTCCTGTAACATGTAGGTGGGTCAGATACAGAATAAGTATTTTATGCAACTATTACATAAACTATAGGGAATATGTTTATCCCAAAATTGCAGGACATTTGCTATGTTCGCAAATATTTCACAGGACACAACTGCACAAAGAGGGACTGTCCCTCGCAAAGTGGGACGGGAGGTAATCTTAAGCTATGACAGGTGTGTAATATGACAGGTACAGACACAAACGTGCGGAGTTCAGGAAACACAGTATACACTGACAAACACACAATGAAAGGCGTAGCGTGCCTGTCACCACACCTGTTCAAAATATGTATACATATATATATATCTACATATACAGATATATATATATATATATATATATATATATATATATATATATATATATACATATATATATAAAATACAGATAGAAAGGGTGATAGTGTGGTATATGTCGATATATAAGGGGTCACTGACATCTGCAAATATATAGATAGGTCAACGACATTCAAAACACCTTTGAGGTACAAATAAATAGGATACCGCCAGCTATGGAACATGTCACACACCGACACACGTAACCAGGAGGCTGAAAGACAGAAAGAACACAGTACTGGAACAGTAGATAGTAAGGACATGTAGTCACCGCTAATGAAAAGGTGGCAAGCCATGTCTCAGAGGGTCTAACACCAACACCACTGCAATGACTGCAAATATCTGGGACAGACATACACGGGATAGTGGTCATTTAGAAATATCCCTGCACATATCTCCGTACATCCAGAGGTATGGAAGTATCAACCTCACCTGCATACCATATAGAAACCAATTAACAACGGCTCAAGGTAAATTCACGTAACAGAAGTCTATTAAGTGATAGCACTGTAATTAGGGAAAAGGCCCACACACATATATATGGACTACGTAGAAATGCAAGCCCCACAAAACCGTATATGCTAAGTACACCCGCCTACATCCCCCACACTGGAAACAATAGCAATACAGACCGTAATCACAGCACAAACATCCAGTTAGTCAATTACATCTGCTGACCCTTAACATACCTTGTGAGAGACACATTTAAAGGCACCATGCAAAATTGTATCCGTCGTATAACGGAACAAACGGCGATGTTACAGGTGTTTGCAATAGTCCGTTATCAGACAGGTGGGATGACAGGTACAGTCACAGGTAGAACCACATACTCAAGCCGTCACACACAATCCACGGGGGACATGACTCCAAAATACACTTGGCTCTACACATAGCAGTTGCAATTACACACAACAAAACACAATACAGGCCGTCTCCCCGAAGGCAGGGCAAATGGCCAACGCCCAAGTGGAGAATTCAATTATACCCTACTGTTGCCACGTAATTGGCGAATGGAGTAGCTGCACAGCTGAAGTGCACATAATTAGTCACACCGGAACACCAATTGGTGGCAGTAAACCACATGTTGCAGATATTGATGTATATAAGCATGACTTGCCAGATATGAAAACTGTATGCTCATACCATAAAACAGTTTAAAGAGTGATGCAGAAGAGCGAGATAGAGACGAAATACCGGAACGATATCAAGGGATGTAGAACACTAACTGTATGTATAGTAGGTTCTGTATTAAGTTATGTCAGTGTATGCATAGCCTGGTTTGCAGTAATTACATGTGTCCGCCATGCATAATGTGGGGAATGGTATTTATGTAGTGATGTCTTGCATCCAGCAGTGGGCCACAAGGTAAACAGCACAGACATCACAAGGGATGCAACATGATGGCTTTAAACAGAATAATGTCATACGACCTGCCGTCAGTGGCAGGGTATGTCCAATAAGTACGTGCCATAGCAGGGGATAGTATATGTGGATATACTGTAACAGTACACATGTGTATGGGCATATAATGTCAATGACATGTCTAAGGTGGTCCCTCTGTGCAAGTATGCTTTGAATTATGGGATACCATGTAAAACATGTGTAATGTATAGAACAGTAGATTGATATGTCAGATATGCTACACAGGAGAACAGGCATATGATGCATAACAAAGGTATCGTATAGTGATTTGAGTAGTATGTAATTAATTTATGTATAAACAGTTATGATGAAATAAATAATGTAATCCACTCTGTGCATTTGCAAAGGACACAAACATTACTCCCATACTAGAATAGCAGAAGAGATGTGACAGACAAACAATAACATGATTGACATGTACAATAACAGGATACATATGGCCTGTAGTCATGGGACATTGTAATAGCATGATAGCTAATCTAAATGGAAGGGCTATTCCAGTAACCATACACAAAGGATATGTAATAGCTCCACAGGTTCATAGTGGGGTACCATGCAGTCTGGCAAGTCTATGTGTAACAACAACTACAGTGTGCACACCAGTGGCACCTCTCTAGGGTAGTGTCCTGTGAATAGAAGAGCCATGTGTAACCTGCATCTCTGCACAGTACAGCCACTGCAGTGATCCCTGGCGTACATGTGTCCACCATCCACCAAGCGAGGTATCACATGAACACTGCTACTGACTGTCCATGCGTGATGTACATAGGAAACTTGTCCCAAAGCATGATGAGTGTCCGATCTGGGAATGCAACCCCCAAGCACATGCCACACACTGTTGCGTGTGTGCACATATCCATGAGCATTATGCTCATGGTGACTATTGTTTATGTCGCATATGCGGAGTATATCCATTAACATATTTGCAGACATGGGCCCTGTCTTTGCAGCAGAGGTCACCCCTGAGTATGTAGTCTGCAAATGTGTACAGACGTGGTGTCTGTACATCAGCTGCAAACTTTAACTGTCGTAGCTCAATAAACGTCATGGCGTTTTAATGTTGAGTTATGTAAAGCTGTTGTGTAAGGTACACCCTAAGCGGGGTGCTGTACCCATGAATGTGTGTATAAGTCCGGTGTTCAGAGGTACAATGGGTGCCTATGTACCAGCTACACACCCAGTACAGACATGTGTGGACACGTAGAAGGATATCCACGCCACAGTGGCAATGTGGTAATCACAGGAGTGTGTGCAACATACATGTGTTTTACAAACACGTACAATGCGACATGTATGTAGGGGACTAACACCTATGTGATAACCAGTGGGTGGATGGTGTACTGCAAAGGTAATGTTCATACCAAGTGTCATGCCGGTTGAGGCCATGATGTTCATATCGGTATCTGTCACAGTGACATCCATATGGATGGGGTCTGTATCAGTTGGTGGATCAACAATGGTGCTTGGTATGCCGTGGTCTGTAAAGCTAGGCAGGGAAGTCCCCTCAGTGGTAGCCTGTACCTCAGGGAAGCATATACCGAACATGAGGGCCCCATGACTGAGGACTGTGATATGCCAAGTGTAACTGGAATGCAGTATGTGATATGGTATGCCACCCTCAGTGTGTGTGTCCTGTCCATTAGCCACTTTACATAACATCCTGAGACATATGTTGTGATGTGCAGGTGGATGTGTATGTTGTCAATACCAGAATGGAGAACGGTGCTGAAAGGCAGCGAGAGGACAATGTAGGCTTTGTGGATCCCAGTGTCATCATCAGCTACTCTGGCGACTGTATGAAAGGTGTTCAACAGGTGTAGGAGGCATGCTGTGGCCCAACAAAACCAACCCAGCTGGCATCAAAGGACCGGAGCACAACAAAGACTTAGCGAATGATGTCCATGATGATGTGCACTTTAGCCATGCAGAACAGTCCAGTGAGGTGTGTATGACAATAGTCCCAGTCGTGCATTGTGGCACTGCCTGTGTGGAGTGTAACTGTCACTGTGTGCCAGTCAGGGGCCACAATGCCTAGTACAAGGCTATTACTGAATATGGTGTCCCAGTGGGGAGACATATCGTTCAGAGGTCTGTGGACATCACAGCCTGGCATTTTGTAGGATGACAAGGGGCCAGTGCCCTAGGACATATAGAGTGCAGGTCAGTACTGTGTAGGTGTGACCGCAGGTACACCGCAATGTTCCCCTCAAGGAATGTGGCCCCATAGGGAGTGAGAGGGTGTAATGTTAGCATTGAAGCCATCAGACAGCATGTTGCCAACATCACCTGTTACTGTCATGTTCCAGAGTGACAGTTGTATGTCTGAGCAGATGTGGGAATTGCATACGACTACTGACATACCACCATAATGCCTTGTGGTACATCTCAGAATGTGTCACAGTAATGTGTACGTAGCTAATTATGGAGTATGTGATGAGGGATCCCGTGGCCCTACTGAGGCTGACCAGTGAGTTACCTCACCCATGGGAATGTACACCACTGTGCAACAGCCCCCACCTGTTGTTGTAAAGTATGTCCATGGAACCGCACCCTCAGAGTGTCGTCTGTTATCTGGTGTGTACCATCATGGCTCTGTGTGGAATAGCATGATCCATATTGTCGTGTATGTGCTAATGAAGTGCACTGGGGTATGTTTCAGTGTTTGCATGTGCATTGTCCACCTGCACGTATGTCATGATGTCAACTACCGCTGTCATATGACATCTGTAGTAGGTGTTGTAGTACTCATCTACTGTGTATGCCGTGAAGTGTGTGGTGCCGGTATGTGGCTAACAAGGGTGAGTAGCATATGTTCGGATTCGACCAATGAGGGGATAACCCCAGGTGTGGAACAGCAGTCACATGTTGGTAGTGTCCATGTCAAGGATACTGTTGGTCTTGGAGGTGGTGTGTATGGGTCGAACCAGCCGAGCGGAGGTTATGACTCACGGACAGCATACGCCTAATGTGTCGGTACATGTGCGGCTATCACAGTTAAGTGTGGGTTACTGTCAGTCTCACATCAGTAGCAGCAGTATGAGCCCAACTGTCCAGTACACCATAAAATGAGGTCTGGTAACTGTGGGGTATGTTGAATCCGCAGCTGGTAATACTGTGCATAGCAGTTCTGGGCACAGTTATTTGCACATGGAGCACCTGTGATGCATTGTGCTAAGTAACCAGCCGGGATGTGTGTACAACATAGTCGAATATGTGGACACATCAGCCGTGGGTGTGCCAGTCCAGGTACGTGCCTGAGAAGTACGGTCTGTCTATAACCAGTCATTGCAGGTGTGCTCTGCAGAGCCAAGAGGCAGGTCCCAGTCACTGCAGAGATATTGAAGTAGTGCAGTATCAGGTGTGAGCCAAGAGGCAGGTCCCAGTCACTGCAGAGATATTGAAGTGGTGCAGTATCAGGTGTGCCTTGCCTGCGTGCGCCACAGAGGATGATGTCAAGCATTGTGTGACATGACCACATATTTCTCTAGCCAGTTCCCGTTCTGGTGATGACTGTTATTGGACACTGTGCAAGACAGGCAGTATAAAAGCAGCAAGAGTCCAACATGTGATCCGTACTCCCAGGGATGACAGGTGCAGGTCAACTGTGCCATAGCATCATGTTGTTTGGCCAGGTCTGTCAAAGTGGACATATACCAGATGCCTGTGGAATGACAGCAGAAGCATGAACAACTGCTGGGAGTGACACAGTCACTCATAGTACAGTGGTAACAGGTCCGGATGACCACAAAATACTCCCCAGGGCTCGGACTACACCATCAGGGCTACAACACTGGTGGGCTATTGCATGTCCCTGCACACATATTATGTACCCTGAGATACAACTTCAGTCACACAAACATGGAAAATGACAGCCACATCGTACCTGCTGAGTTGTGGCATGTGTGCATAGGTTATGTTGCAGAACCAGTTACTTGACAGCAGGATGTAAGTGACTATCGCCCTGTGTAGCCTGCTGAGTGGAACAGCAGTGTGACCGCTGACAGTCACCTATGACAGGTGTGTTGTGTATGTTATGACACCCTATTGGCTGTATGTGATGGGCACACGTGTCTGTGGGCTATAGGTTGGTGTGGTTGTGTTTGGCGATGTGGGCTGCCATTGTTGCCCACACAGAGTATGGAGGGGTACTGTACAAGGTGTCTCCATATGTGTGGCCTGTGGTGGGGATCATGTGGGACTATGTGATGAGTGGGGTGTGTTGCCAGTGTTGCACATCCCCACATGACTGTCAGGTGAAGTCAGGGTTGGTGACAGTATAACCCCCAGCAGGGCTGCATATGTGCATCCCCCACAGGCTGAACTGTTGTATGTTGGGAGGTGTGCATTGACTGTGTACATGAGAATAGCTCTATTGCCACATGTACAACATAGTTATCATACTGACAGGCAATAGCACTGGTATGTGCCAGTTGGACATACCTGTACATAAGTGGTACGTGCCAGGTGGACATGCCGTATAAACCACCATGCCTCACGAGGTATGTGAGTGATGTGTGTACGACAGCTGTTGTACTGTAAGCAAGCTGGAAATGTATGGACAGACAGTGTACCTATGAGGACTGGTGTGAAATGGATGCTAAACTAAGCAGTAGCTCATAACGTGCCAAGAAGATCTGAACAAGTGCCGAGCATGCCCATACATTACAGATATGGTGTTGGATAATATCAACCCACAAGTGTTGACAACAGTCATGATTGGTGGCACCGCATCAGAACACTGCCGGGTATGGTCTGCAAGTCCATGAACCATTATCAGTGTAGATGTTAGCAGTACAGATGTACAAGACAGTACGGATGTTTGACTACAAATGCCTTTGTATGTCACAGGAGTGTTCTACTAGTGGCCTGTTGACAGAATCACAACTACTAAATGTGCTACAGTGACATGTGCATATCACACAGTGTCAGCTACAGTAAACCAGGGTTAATGTGTTGTACCCCACCCGCATTGTAGCCCATACCACACAGACAAATGTCAGCCATCTGTGTATGTGAGGATGTGAATGGCCATGACCTATGGGCAATAGTTGTCACAGTGTTGCGAACAACATACAGAATGGGCTGTGTGTGTGAGGTGTGTGACATATGTGCACATGCAGGTGGATGATATCAGCAATGACACCACCAGGGGAATACCCCTGTACCCATTAAGTAACACCTAGGCTGTGGTCAACATTATGGACACTGTGTTAGGGATGGTGCAGTGCAGTACATCTCCCTGAGCTGGAGACATCTCCCTGGCCCTTTAGGTAGTCATCCAAGGTACCCATGACATGACAGGGTGGTTTCCATAAGCACGGAGATCATTGGACAGGCATACACAGCACCCGTGTGACCACTATTGGAACACATATCACCCTCCAGGGGTAGGGCCCATGCATGGATGGCCGATACCAGCCTCCACAATACACACCTCCAGTATGCAGCATGCTATCCACCTTGCATACAGACATATGCCACACTATGCTGTTAGACATGCTACATGTCCATAGCCTGATCTGAAAGTCATACGTCATGGACAACCCCCATCCTACGACTAGGATGGTCATATGCTGGACAGATCCCTGTGCCATACCTGTGACATACTCCCGCCATACCATGCAGCTCTATCCACATAGCTGCACATATCATCCCTGTCATACATGGTGTGATGGCCGTATGGTAGATGTAGTATCAACTATCTGGATCAGTAATGTGTCACTGATGCCCCTCGTGGTGGCGTAATGGGTGTTGGATACAGCTAGGAAACCCAGCCCGTACATGCTATAGCCGATAACCTTACCTGCGAATGACATCCGACTAGCCATTGTCCCATGTCTATCACATGTGCAACACAGGTGATCCATGGCAGGATGTTGAACAGCTGTACAGTGCAGGGCAGATGTCTATGGCAAAACAGATGCATGTACAGGTTTCCATGCATACTTGGTGCATTGTCACTGCCCAAGTCCAGTAAGGCTGTGTCTGTGTTGATATGTGACATATACACAACATCAAGGTCAACAGCATTACTGTGGATTCATCAGGCATGTGTAGATAGGTAAGAACACCAGTGCAGGCAAACAGACATGCCCACATGAAGACAGACGTCACATGCAGTAGGAACACTAATGGGTTGACACACATATATAGGGATGATATCCAATGCATAATGGGTGTTACATGTGTGTGACACATACATGCCAGTCATGTTAGTGTCATGTTGATTTGCAAAGATAACTGTGCAGATGTACTAGAAATGTATGTGCAGCAATATCACTGTACATGTCTGTAAATATGACCTGTCACCTTCATCATGTCCTAAAGATAATGCCTAGTACACGCCTACCAGCATACAGCCGACAGGAGGATGATGTTGTAATCCCGTACCTCCATGAGAACGACGAGGTATTATTTAGCCATGTGCCACAGCACGCACAGCAGCGGGACGACCTGTGGCAGGATCTTCGCAGGAGGGTCAACGAAGTGGGTGGCCACAACCACACCTACCAGCAGGTGCGTAGACACTGCATGGACTTGATACATCATGCAAAACAGCGTGCCACTGCAATCGCCAGGGAACAAGGTGGAACAGGTGGTGGGCCACCAACCCAGCCTCCACTCACACACACAGAGGAGCTACTGGCCAGTCTGGGGACACCCTCGGAACAGCTCCCACAAACACTAGCTGCCATCGTGGTGGTGGGTGTCTCCCAACCAATGAGCCTGGAGTTGCCTGGTAATTCAGTACTGAACGTATGGCCAGTATATCCCACGTACGTGCATGTGTCAGTGTACATCATGTAATGTAACAACACATGCAAGGTATGTGGACACACATGCTTCATGCTACATTATGCTACCCTGTGTATGCACCATACCTCTGAACTGTACAGGTATTTGCAGGATGTTCAGATGTCTGCCTCATATTGTCGGAGTGTTCCCCTTAATATCTGTCCCTTTCTGACAAATAGCTGAGGAATGGAGTCATTAAATGATGACATACATTTGTGTTTATGACTGCACATTCCATGTAAAATCCATATGCATGCAAACCTATTAGTCTAGCAAATTTCTAAGTTTGTAAGAGCAATATGTCACAGTTGTCCCTATTTGCCCCCCATCATAGTAGGCTTTGTCCACATTTATTGTTCTAAGAGGTTGAGAGGTATGGTATGCACACATGTGCTTACTATATGCTATTGTACAGGCAAATGTATTAACTTGCACTGTGCACCCTGTGGCTGTCATACAGTCATGGATAATGTTCATACTGCTGTGTCACCCCATACAGGTACCTCTGGCTTGCCGCACAGACAAGAGTCTGTTTCAGGTGAGACTGTCATCGGTATCTGGCATGTCAAAGCATAGATCTATTTGCCATGTGGCCAGTTAATACATGGATATACAGGTCGCATCACCCATCATCCACACAGGCCACCCATGTGCAATATATACAAATGAAATGATACACAGACATGAAACTACAATATTTGTCATTGCTACATGTGTCCAGCTGTGCATACAATGGTGGAGGTGTTCTACAATGGAGGCATATGTACTATACAGTGGAACAAAATGTGTGGTACTCAAACCAGTACCGCACAGTGAGCAGTGATATGGGCAGACCACAGGCGTCACCATTGTGTTATATGCCCCTGCAATGAGTTCACACATTGTGATGTTCCATCCGACATGTCTCAGACACGTAGCGTTTTGGTTGCAATATTGTCACAATTTCCCATAACCCATACCCCACATACCACACATACACCTGTTGTCTGCATAGCCCTGTGGATGGTGACATATCCAACATCTATGGGTGTATGTCATATGGGACAGCACAGACATGTGTGATAGACGGCTATCACATACATGACCAACACATGTGCACACATGGCCATGGGGGATGGCCAGAGACACATAGTAACACAGTAGATGGGATGTGGATACACCATGTCCCACTTTGTCCACACATGGTCCAATTACAGCCATACTAGACCGATTGTACAGGTGATGTGGTACGCTGCACATCTTAAATGCCTATGCACAGCTAGTGGAGGTGTCAGTGATGTGTACCTCATAAGATGTGTTGAACATGACATCTGTGTCATAGCATGACGGTAGTCACCTTTACAGATTCCACTGACAGTGACACCAGGCCACAGATACTGTACTTTTCCCTTGCTGCCATAGGACATCACTGTTAGCTGTGCACCTTGTGTGCATGGTACATCAATGTCATGTGTGAAATGGTGACGTGATAGGTCCACTATGTGTGGACATGGTTGCCAGGCAGCTAACATTCTGTAGTCATCGTGCAGGGGTGTCATCTGTATGTCCTCCAGTGACCTGTCACATGACACAGCATGGTTTGTTGTGTATACACCTCAGCATCGTAGGTCACAATCCATAGGTATGTCATGGGAATGCATGCAGTTCTGGATATGAAATGCATACATATCATGCACTGTTTAGCAATATAGATGCCTCATGATGCCATGCAATGGCACAGTGTCTGTACTTCACACTGTACAGCAATCTAGACGGCTCACAGTCCCCTACCATACCCATGCACATTTGCTCAACATGCATTCTATCTGTAGGGCATATGGACAACACTGCAATGTGATACCCAGTACGACGCTGTACATGTGTCAGGACACCATTGTGTCAGGCATGCAAACATGTTAATGCACACATCAGCAGATTACATGTCAAGGTCACGTCAGCCATGTGTACTGTTATCCTGTTCTGGTCCACATGGAGTATCACAGGGATGCATGCATACTACCATGATCGTGTGAATTGCATGGATAATGATATGACACCTGCCTGCTGTAGTGTGCATTCCTGGGGGTATGCTTACAAACACTATTGATGTCTGAGCTGCATGCTGTCAGCTGTATCACAAGCATGCTGCATGCCATCTGTCATATCACATGCATGGTGTGTCAGTGTGTGCGTCAGTGTGTGTGTCACTGTGTGTGTGTCAGTGTGTGTGTGTCATTGTTTGTGTGTGTGTGTGTGTGTGTCAGTGTGTGTGTGTGTGTGTGTGTGTGTGTGTGTGTGTGTGTGTGTGTGTGTGTGTGAGTCAGTGTGTGTGTGTCTATTGTAATTTAGAGTCTTTCTTTGCATTCACAGGTGATGTAGGTGCGTTACCCTCCTGCGGTCCATCTGATAGTGTCCCCACAGATGCTAGCAGTGATGAACATATGCATGAGGTACAGGCAGGGATGTCAGGGGCTGAATCTCTGCCAACGGTTGCCATCCCAGCTATGTCCCCCTCTTCCCCGCACACAGTTCAGCTGCCAACACATACCGCATCAACAGTGGCCATAGAGGAAGGACAGTCAGAGTCTGTTAGTGTTGAACAGGAACGTGTGGTCGCTACAGAAGGTGTGTCTCCACACCATAGTGGCAGTGTACTGACTGCAGATGTGCCACGCAGGCATGTGGCTGGTGCTGCTCGTAGGAGGACCTCTGGCAGACATGCAGCTGCAGGACATAGCGCAGCAGCTGGAATCACCAGACGCATGTTCCAGACTGTAATGGCGGCACAGGCATGTGCCGAATGGCAGAACAGAGAAGGCAGAGGCTACAGAGGGCTGCTATCAGTACCCTAAACAACATCCAGGCATTGGCAGGTGCTCAACAGCAGATTGCTGATGTTCTGGACAGGCAATTGGGTGACATGGTCAGAATCCTTCACCATGGCATGGCAATCCGCGAGCATGAGCTGTCTGTGCTGGAACATCTGGTAGGGGTGAGTCATAGGCCACGTGGACGTAGGACAGCTACACCACCTAGTGCAGGTCAACATGAGCATGCCACCTCACATGGCCACTCCCATAGTGCCTGTAGCAGTAGCAGTGCAGCTGGTGCAGCGCTGTCCACATCAGGACACAGCCGGCCACATGGACGTGGCCCTGGACGCTCCCGGTGGGGACACTGTTCCAGTGGCCATGTGTCGTCGGACAGTAGCCATTCTGTACCTCTGCCTGGTAGTGCCTGTCCAACCCCTGTCAGGCACAGGACACGTGGCCGTGGCCGGTCACAGTGAGCAGTACAACCTGGACTGTACAATCTGGAGCTGTCGATAATACCCTTGTGTAGGACTCACAAATGACAGAACTGTGTGCACACATACACGCACACAGCAAACACAACTGTAGGGCTCCACAACACCCACATGCATATGGAACAGACATGTCCAATCAAATCACCGGCCCTTACCCACACACATGATGTCATCCATTGGTGCAGCCTATGCCCCTGGCAAACAGTATCACCCTGTGCATATGATGAAGCCTGTGCTGCATCCCTGTCACCCACACCATCGGTGCAGGGATATGCTCAAATGGTCTGATGCACAGGGTGAACAGAATAGTGAGAGGTGTATCTAACATTATAGGTTTCATAGGTTTCATAGGTTTATACTAGGCTATCTGCCCTAAGGCATTTATATGCCTAGCCCAAAGTTTTGTGGCTTACGCCACCCCTTATGTTAAAAAATACTGTGCCCATTAGTTTGTTGTGCCTCTGTCCAGCAGTGACACAAAGATGATTCCTGGGGTAAACCTACGATCTCCCATCCACTGGTCAAGATTTCTCTTGAACAGAGAAGAGGCATGAACAGTGTGTATGTATGTATGTTGAACCCCTTCCCTCACCCATATGACATAATTTCAGCTTATATATAAATTATGCTCATACTTGTGTATGCATATTGAGGAATGTGTATGTTGCATTTGTTGTGTGTGAATACTGAGAGATGTGTATGTCACATCGGTGGTGTACTGTCAACATGCACCAGTCATACCACGTAGTCCAGGTGCAACATGCATTGTGATATGTTCACAGTATGTGTCTCGGTTACAACAGTAACAGCATGTTGGTAATGATGCCCTGGTTCCCTCCTATGGTGTACTGGCATGTGCCTACAGGTAGCAGTGTTTGCAGTCCCCCATGTGTAACTGTGGAGTACTCACAGGCACGTATGGCAATATCAATGTACCCTCAACCTGACTGTTGGAAAGTCGAACATGACACAGATGTCCGCACATATACTGCACCTGAAGCATGTGGTCACTTGAACTGGCTACAGCAGACAGAGACGTGACATACATACCAGGAAACATTACAGGTATGTTGACATGGTGCAGGGGTTGTACACAGCGGTCTGGCCAATGATGATGTTAGAGGCCACTTGATAGCATGAGGCTACACTGTGTAGCAGTAATACTCTGTCACAGTACAGGAACATGGCCACATTCACGGGGTCTACAGCACTATACCGCACACCCCAAAGTGTTGAGGTGTGGACCCTTGCCTATGTGGTCATCACCCTCACAGTACTTTGCACCCACACGATGTGGCACAGAGAAGGAATATACACAGGTAGCCAGTACGGCTGGGACTGATGGCATCAACAGGGTAGTAGACTGCATCACCATGAGGGGTTAGTCACCATGAGGGGTTAGTGATCCTGTGTTCACTGTATGGTAGCATACACCCTCACACCAAGCACCAGACAGCCATACATACATACATACACACACACACACACACACACACACACACACACACACACACACACACACACACTGTGGTGACCAGAAATGTGTGTACGGATAGCCGATGTGTGTGATGCACCACACCTGCCGACATCATGCTTTCCACACTGCAGTATGTACAAATCTCTACAACGGTGTACAGGGATGTATAACAACTGGGACGTAATCCCCACCATATGTAGCATATGTGGTCACACAAGCAGACACACATGGAAATGCTGGGAATGATACACCTGCCATATGATGAGACGTTTGATAGACATGCAGCGGTATTATCCGCATTATGTGTACCAACGCTATATCTGGCAATTGTGTTGCTATATGCACACGAGAGGATGTAAGTGTTACAGGTGTCACGTGACATACCGTTGGTAACACCTGACCGCTGTGTATGTGTTATGTCATCACCGTCAAGTAACAGTGACATAGCGTACTGTTTGCACATGCCATGGTAGGATGGCGTGTGGCACACCTGTGAGCCATCCCCGGCACACATACATCTACACAGGTGGATCACCACTTTATGTACACACATCCCTCCATACGTGCTGTACAACAAACCGTACTGTCTATATGTCACCATATACAGGTGTCAATGATGGGGCTGCATTGTGACTGCATGTTGTAGTTAGGCGCAGCTGTATTACGGACATCGTCCACTGCACATGCATGGTTGCTGCATGCACAGTACAGATTGTACATGTGTGTTGGTCCTACATGTGTCTCCTGTAGCCATGTTTGTGTGCATTGCTATTGGTGGACATGTGTGTTGACATACATAACACATGGACTGTTGTATGATATCACGGGTGTCATGGGCAACTACTACAGGGGAATGTGTCCCTCAGTCAACATTGCTACCTCCTGTACTGTGAGCATTCAGCAGACATGGACCCACCTTCCATTTGCATGCGTATGATTGCTTAGGCCACTGTTCTGCATGGGGGACAGCAAAGGCTAAGCTATGTATATATGCGTTGTGTGTGTGGTCCATGCACACATCCACTACAATCACATGTATGACATATCCAAACATGTGTGTTCATTGGTGTACAGCAACACTCATCTGTCACAGCTGTGTAAGACCCGGGGCCCCTGATATGTCTTGAGCTGACCTGGTCATGTATAGTGGTATCATTGCAATGCATAACAC
>NC_056727.1:518192999-518197999 GCF_019279795.1 Protopterus annectens | reverse complement strand
AGATACTTCATGTAGACTGCTGTGTCATTTGACATGTCAGCACATACCTGCGGCCAATACTGAACTTCCTACTGCAGCGCTTTTCATACCTTCTGAGTTATCTTGCAGTCGATAATGCTGTTTCCTCAGACATGTATCCGTTTCTGATCATACCTCTCAACCTCCTAGAGCAAAAAATCTGGACAAAGCCTAACATGATGGGGGGACAAATAGGGGCAGATTTTAAATATTGCTCTTACAAACGTAGATAGTTGACAGAATAATAGGTTTTGCATTAGTATGACTTTTCTGAAGGATTTGGGGTCTTAATCTCAAATGTTTGTCATTATTTAATGACTTCAGTTCTCAGGTATTTGCCAGAAAGGTGCAGATTGTAAGAGGAACACAACAAACATATGAGGCAAACATCTGCACATTCTGCAAAAATCTGTACAGTTGCGAGGTATGTTTCTGATACAGGATATCAATTTTGTTACACCAATACACACAATATATGGCGGTATCACAGGCCAGATGCCATTACATTCCTATTGCAGGACACACCCACTCAGAGGGTTGTATTCCTTACAAAGGCCAACAGGTGCTTATCCACACTAATTATTCTATCATGTACCTTATGTGTACGCTGGTATTTGCGTTTTCCGTCAGTGGCAGAGCTCACATACGAGTATGGGGGACTGGACACTGTATCGGTGACACTGCATGACACTCATGAGGGACACATGTCTTTTGAGTCTATTAACCTTCCACATTGACTTTCACAGGGCATACATTGTCATTCACATTTGTCGAAGTACATGCTTTTGACTTGTACATGTTTTGTCATTTGTCCTGACGTCTTTCTTCTCACCTGTCCACATAGTATCACTAGTTCTGTACATTTATTTAGGACAGGTTACCTTCATACCTCTCACCTGTACACATTATAGGTAAACGCCCCGAGGTTTGACCTATGATTTTGTTACATTTGTCATAATAATGTGCCTTTATGGTAAATTACTGGCAAGGCATGATGGACTGTGAGGTTAGATAATGATGAATGACATTTCTATTTCATGATTACTAACCCTCATAAAATTCGTATTCCAGACTACGCCATTATTCTATCAACGTTCTGACTTTGTCTGGGGTATATTTAATATAGTCCCTATTTGTATTTCATGTACTATGCCTTAGTCCAGCTGTCTTATTCTGAAAGTTTGGCAGGTATAGTTACCATCTTGGTCATATGCATGTCCATCCATGATAATCGCCTACATGACACTGATATAGGTCACTACGTCTTCCCCCAATGGTTTGCACAATATCCAGTAGATGGGTTGAACCTTTTTCGAGAATATAGGCGTGTGCTATACCCACATAGGTATATTGATCACTCCCATAGGGCGGACCTAATAGATCTGTGCCAACCAACACCTAGGCCCATTTCTGCATATCCATGATTCCCATACCTGACACCCCATCCACAGTACCCATTAGACATGTTTAATGTGAGCGATAATAAAGTGTAAAGACACTTCTAAGCACTCCCCACTCTCTGGATATCAGGTCATATGTCATACATTCTATCGACCCATGTGTTATTACCCTTGCACCTGCTACTGTTGCATGTACAGCTATTTCATAGTTGCAGCTGTGACTTCTTTTGCATCAATGATGGTTCGCACTTCGTACGGGATCAATTTTTGGGGTCCTGCAAAGGACACCTATATTCATGTTTAAAGTGTACAACTTGCAGGCCCTGTCACACTGGTACTTTCTGGGCAATGGTTTGGAAAGCAGCAGTGTATTCACCTTTCATGCATGTCTGTCTGTCTATCCATAATGGCTATACCGTGACCTATTTATGTACATGTGTTATATCTACAGGGACATATGTTTGTTGTGTATATATCTATTCATGTATCGTGTGTGTGTATGTATATATATATATATATATATATATATATATATATATATATATATATATATATATATATATATATATATATGTCTGTACATTCCTCATGTCATAATTTGCTTTGGTTTAAGTCTGTGGATATATGTGTGTATGTATATATATATATATATATATATATATATATATATATATATATATATATATATATATTTATATATCCATATCATACCTTTCAACTGTACAGATTTTCGCTGAATGTACAGCTGTTTGCCTCTTATCTTTGGTCCGTTTTTCATAACATTGTGTCTATCTGGCAATTTAGTGGCATATCATTAAAAACTGACGTTGGTAAATAATGACAAGCATTTCAGGTTACGACTTCATACCCTTCAGAGAATCCATGCTAGTGACACACCTGTTATTCTATCCACTTTCTATGTTTGTTAGGGCAATATCTGGGGATTGTCCCTATTTGTACCAGTTGTTTTCATGGCTTTGTCCAGTTTCGTACTTTATGGGGTTAACAGGTATGAGCCATGTATATATAACGTGGAGAAAACAGTATTTATTTGCTATACTGTGAGCGGATTACACATGTGCAGGCACACTTGCATATCCTTATTGTGGGTTACATATGTTTAATAGATATTTGTGCTTACGTGGCCTTTCATAATTCTGACCGTAACAATTACATATCTGTATTCCGGTTTAGGACTGATGCGAAACACACATTCACCTTTACATATTTAAATATGTGTACAGCATGAACGCATTCATTACACTCTAAAGTTATATGTGCAGTGGTCGTAGGTCAACCGGGACTGTATTCACATTGGCCGGATGCCGGAACCACTATTCTATTGGTGTTCTGCCTCATTGATATGCATACCCATAGTACTTAGCTGCATCAACATACACCTCACCGCTTCACTTACAACACAGACATCCATTCTCCTGCTGGGAAAAACATGGTACTACATATTACACATTCCCTATTGCCTACTGCTGTGGACCCCAGCTGCATTGTTAATCACTCCAAGGATATGCAGAACACCAAGGCATATAGTCCTGGCACATACAGGTCTTTGATTGTCAGGGTGTTCATTTAGTGGTCTGGGTTTAGGCTTGTCCGCCTGGTGAACGGAACTTCCCTGGCTGAGTTCAAATGTCAGACAAAGCATATGGACAGGGAGTTTCTCCCTATTATGAATTTTTACCTGTGTTTATAGACACAGGTGTTTGGGCACATGTCAGCAGCTTATTCTGTTGGCAATACATATTATGGGTGGGGTTGTTACAGTCCATACTCCACGGTGATGGGTGTTCCCATTCACATTTGACTATTACCTGTATTCAGTCATACTGGGTTTATTATTTTGGACATGAAGTGACTACAGGTATGCAGTTGTACATTACACAAATGTGAAGGGTTGTTACTGTAACCTCTTAGAGCACCAAATCTGTGCAAAACCTACATGATGGGGGGACAAAGAGGGGCACATTTTAACTATTGCTCTTACAAGCTTAGAACGTTGATAGAATACTAGGTTTTGCATTAGCATGACTTTTCTGAAGGATGTGGAGTCTTAACCTAAAATATTTCTCATTATTTAGTGATGTCAATCCACAGCTATTTACCAGACAGGTGCAGATTGTCGGAGGCACACAACAACAATATGAGGCAAAACTCTGGTCATTCTGCGAATATCTGGACAGTTGAATGGTATGGTACAGACCTCGGTAATATGTTGTTGTGTTCTGGCACAGCAGTAGCTCATCATTAAAGACTGAAGTCGGAACGTGCTGACAGACAGTTGGGTTTCAGACTTCATACACCAGACATTAATGCCAATGTGCAAACTGTTATTCTATCATATTTCTATGTTTCTAAGAGCTATCTTTACAAATTGTCCCTGCTTTTGGACCTTTGTCTCACTTGTATTCACGGCTCTGTCCAGATATCTTGCTCACACAGGTTGACAGGTATGGTCGGGCATGCCTGCACACAGTCAGTGTCCCTCACACTAGATCAGGGTTATCCTGTTTACGTCAGTGTCTTCCTCACCCTCATGCCGTTTGCCACTATGCGAATGTGTGCATTATATTCTCCCTCCTATTCGTGTCGGGACACGTGCATCACGGGAAGGTGTTTTATCCTGGGTAGTAGGTTATGCATGACCATTTAGGGCTGGACAGTGTCATGGACCTCTACTGCACATTCTGACTTGTGTCCAGATATCTACAGGATTGGACATCATGTCATCATACCCATTCTACTATTTACACAGGTTGGTTATCCCATGAGGGATATCCCAAAAATTGGACAAGACCAAAACAAGTCAGATACCGAAGATTTTTGTAGCTTTATGAAAATGTGCAGGGGGTTTTACATGCAGGAGATACATGGTTTGCAATCCTGACACTGCCTAGGGGTGACAATACCTACTATATATGCATAGGAGTCACTGTGTGTAGCTGTGTCTGCAACGAACCAGTAGGCCAAGTACGGCTGGATTTGGTGGATGTTCTGGTATGGAGGCGGGTTGTGTGATGTGCAGGGTATGTTGGGTAGGCCATTATGCATCCAGGTGTGTAGCATTTGTTATGGCCAGTTCCATCAGGACCCATCTGTGGGTATGTGACGGTGACATATCTATACATTTGTATCGCACATTTCCGTATTCCTATGTTTTTGGGATTGTGTTCTACACTATGGCCTGTCTGCTTGTCTTGCAGCTGTTTCTACATGTGTTTGTGTTTCTTTCCACTTCACCCACTGCCCCCTCGTACATCTCTGGTTCACCTTTTCTGCAAATGACACAGTATTGCCTTTGAGGATTTTACCATTACCCACCCACCCCTCATATGCAAATTCATCACACCCCATAGATCACTACTTTGGTTGTTGGCCCATGACACGGCCAGAGTAACACATTGACTACCCTACATGTGTCAGGTACCTTTATGGTTGTGGGGACTACCCTGCCGTGTTTGCTTTCCACATGCTATATCTCACGCACATAGGTACACGCCCATACTTCAATTTCTTTACTTGGTTGGTATACCCGGGTACTACCTGTTCGACTGTGTCACATACAAG